>NC_046663.1:62806138-62820089 GCF_010883055.1 Belonocnema kinseyi | reverse complement strand
TGTTCCTGTTATTAAATATACAGTGATAATTATTATAGAAAAAAACATGATTGATTTTATAAATCATGTTTATAAAGAAAGCAGGTTAGTATAGAAAAAACTTACAACCGAAATCTTCAATTACATCCAAGGTAAAAACCCTAAACTTCAAGCAGTTCTTAAGCTAGAGATATTGCGTCCATTTTCAATTAATTTATGATTTTATAGCAAATCAGAACCTTTAGAATAATACAACACTGAAAAAATACGAATGCCATCAAATAAATCACATGATAAATTAATTTAGATTCTAGTTTAGTTCCTTAGGAACCGCCGGCAGCGCTTTAACACGCCTAGCGGCCCTTTCTAGTACTGTTTTGTACTGTATTTTTTGTTGGAATCAAATAAATATTTTTATGAATTCGAACAAACAGATATTAAACAAATTCATTGTTCAATAAAAGCCAATTTTTTATTTAAATCAAACAAATTGTATTAAACAAATTATTTGTTTTAATCAATGAGGCAAATAGTTTCCATTTCTTAAAATTAAATAAACCTTTTCTTAATTGAAGCAAAAAATTTGTTTCATTCAATTATATAAATTCAAATAAATTTTGTTGTTTGATTCAAACAAGCATTTTTCTGAGTGTACTTTGTACTCTTTTTTCAAACTCTTCTGTCCGAAGTACCTTGTCCTCTTCTTCAACATGCTATGTCTTACTTTGTCCTCTTGTTTAAATCAATTTTTGTCCTACTTTGTCCTCATTTTTCAAAGCCTTCTGTCCTACTTTTTGAAAATCAGTTATTGTCACCTTACCACCATTCACAATAAAAAAAATTATGGATAGCATTTGGTACTACCTGGAAGGTCAAATTGACAATCTAACGTTTGATATTCCAAGTTTGACTACCCACTTTTCTCCGTGTGATGATAATCTTATTTAGGATGAATTTACCTAGAGAAGTAATACCTACGCATAATTAAACGAATAGGACGTAGGTCCCAGACGGAAGGTGCGTTATCCTTTTTCTCGTGACTTCTACGTGGCCGTGGTTGTCCCTAATGTCTAATGAATGGCCCCCAATAAATTCATAAGCCGGCCAAAACATGCCCACGAGATGCAGAACACGCCGTCGCGCCGAGCATTAAGTGAGTGTGCCTGTATTTATATATGCGTAAATGCATGGGATCCTGCGCCATAAGTATCATAAGCCGATGTTATGTTGTAAGCACAAGAACGAGTGTATAATAATAAGGAACATACGAAAGAACAGTTCCTTGATACCCCACAACCAGAGACTTGGGCCCTACAATCTGCCCGGGGTGTACAAAGTTTCGAGGGACAGGTGCATGGACTTGTTCTTGATGGTTTTAGTGTTAAGAGCAGATTGCAGAGGGTTCTCGAGTGCCATATAATGCAAAGGGGTGAGGCTGGAATATACTTCAGAAAAAGAATAAAAGTTTCTTTGACTTGTCTTCTCTTTTTGGTTTGTTGAACCATGTTGTGAAATTGAAGAATATGAAGTTATCGATAAGGGACCATACTTAAATTACATAACAGCTCAAGGGGGGGGGGGGGGATTTCGTTACAATTTTTTACGTAAGGGGGGAGATGGTTCTTAACTCATGTACATAATTTTGGCAAATTCGCAAAGGCTTTCCCGTAAATATGATCCTTTTAGTAATAAATTTTACTATTTGGTTAAAAATTTAACAATTTTCTTTAAAAGACATCGTTTTTCGTTTAAAGTTTAACTGTTTTGTTAAAAAATCGTCTTTTGTGGTAAACAAATTCAAGTATTATTTGTTTAAAATTCATATTGTACTGCTGAGAAGTCAACTAAAATCTTTTTTGAGTGAAAACTATTTTTTTCGAAAAATTTGACTTTTGATTCAGAATTTAATTTTTTTTTAGTAGAAATATTGCATCGTTTTCAGATAAAAATACAATTGATTTGTTAAAAATTTAAGTATTTCCTAGAAAATTGACCTTTGGTTTAAAATTCGTATTTTTGTGCTGAAAAGTCAATTGAAATATTTTTGATCGGAAATGCGACTATTTTTTTTCATTTGTCTTTTTGATTTAAAGAATTCACCTTTTGGACAAAAATGCGACTTTCTAATTAAAAATGTAACCATCTTGTTGAAAAATCATACTTTTTGGTTAAAAAGTTGTCTATTTAGCAAACAATTAACTCAATATTACTATTTATTTACTATCGTTATTATTCTAAATTAACTTATTCTTACTTTGGTATTGGGAGGTGAATTGAAATCTTCTTTGGAAGAAAACGTAAATATTTGCTTGAAATTTTTTTTTATCATTCATCTATTTTAGAAAAAATTTCATTTTTCTGGGATAAAAATGCATCTGTTCAGTACAACTATTTTTTTTTAATTTGGTCTTTTTTATTTTAAAAATTCACCTGTTTTAGTAGAATTTTGATCCTTCTTGGATTAAATTGCAACTGCTTGGTTGAAAATTCGTGAATTTTTTCACATTTAAAAAAACAACTAAAAATTCACCTTCTTCAAGATAAACGTTATATTTCTTGGATAAAGTAGCAATTGTTTGGTTGAAAATTAAACTTTTTTGTTCAAAAGTCATACTTTTTGGTTGAAACTTCTTCTGCTTTGTTGAAAATTTAACCGTTTCGTAAAAACTGTAATTTTTATGTAAAAATTATATTTCGACTTTAACAATTAACTGCAATCTTTCCTGGATGAAAGTTTAAAAATTCATCTTTTTTAGTACAAATGTTATCTTTCTAGAATAAAAATGCAACTATTTGGTAAAGACTTGAACTGTTTTGTTCAAAATTCATTCTTTTTGGTTAAAAAAATTGGTCTTTTTGGATTGAAAAGTCAGCTTTTTTCGTATGAACTTATTTTTTGTTAAAAAATTCATATTTTGATTTTGGAAAATCAACTAAAATCTTTTTTGGATGAAAATTTATCTATTGTGTTGAAAATTGATCTTTTTCATTGAAAAATTCATCTTAATTAGCAGAAGTTTTTCTTTTTTTAAAAATGAACATGCAATTTTTTGGTTAAACATTATACTTCTTTTCTTGAGTATCAACTATTTTGTTTGAAAAATTTAGTTGAATTACTTTGTTAAGGCATCGTTTTTTTAAAGATTTATATTTTTATTTTAAAATTTATCTCTTTGGTTGAAAGTTTAACTGTTTTAATGAAAGTTAATTTTTGTTTATTAAAAAGTCAGCTACGTGGGTAAATCCAAAACATTGTTCAAAATTAATTTTTTGATTGATTGTCTTCGACTGAAAATTTAACTGTTAAGTGGAACAGCCTTTTTTTATTAAAAATCAATTTTTTACCTGAAAATTCAACTTTTACATTCTTTTAAGATTGATCTTTTTTAGTTTAAAATTCTCCTTTTTTGGTAAAAAAAAAATCATTTCTCTTGGTTTGAAATTTAATTTTTTCATTAAAGTGCATCAGTTTCACATGGAAAATTAATCTTTGCAGACTTTTTTCTTCATTGAAAAATCTTTATTTGTTGAAAAATTTTCCTTTTTGGCTTAACATTTTTTTTCATATAATTTTCAGCCCTTTTTACTCAAATATAAACTATGACACTTTTTTATTGGAGCATTATCTTTTTAGGCTTAAAATTCAACTATTTTGTACAAAATTGAATTATTTTGATGAAAATTCGAGTGTTTTGTTAATAAGTCGTAAATAGATTTTTTTTAAATAAATTAATAAACCTGAAAATTAAAAAATTTGAATCTTGAATACTATTTTATTCTGTTTATAAAAGATACGTTAAAAGTATTACAAGATTAAAATTCTGGCATTTGAATATTGATGATGAAGGAAAATGAAAATAAACTATCAAAATATTATTGAAAACTAAAAATAACGTACATTAAAATTTTACTCACGGGGTATTGCTGATGTTATTGGTTTATTATTTAACATTTATGGATTAGAGATCAAGGTTTAAGTATTCTTAAAATTATTTTTATTCTCCGAGATATCAGTTTGGTCGTTGGCAACTGTTTATTTCATTTTCACGATTCATTTTTATACCTGTCAACATATAAGCAATATTGAACACATGTATATATTGACGTGTTGAAGTATCAGTTCGAAGACAACCTTAGAGAAGTTTGGTACTTGTATAAATTGTAGATACTCGAAGAGTTTGAACTTTCCCGAACTTTTACCGTCGAGAAATTTTCCTTTTCAGCCAGCAGTTATGCTCTTTGCTCACAAAAAGATGCACTTGTTCCGTGAGCAATATTTCTTATATTCTACAAGAAAACTGCTGTTATAGAATTGTCAATGTTATTTAAGTTCCTGAAGCAGAAATGGATTATGTTTACGCTCTTTTGAAATTGAAAAGCACAACAATTGATGGAAAAGACTTGATGTTCTTTGAGAAGAAGCAAGAGGATGAATGAATTGATGATTTGGGATTGAGGCATCGAAAGTGGATGTAATGAAATTTGGCTCGTTAGAGAGTTGATGAAAAAGGAAGAGGAACGTCTTTGCAGTCGTGTTCGTAGGGTCGTTGCTGGTTGCTGTTGCGGCCATTACGCCCCAGCAATTTATCGTTATTACCATTGACCGGCATGAATATCTTCAGGCAGCACCTTATACTAAGCCAATCGGACTTGTGATCTGTCTTTGCGACGTAGACTGCGGACGTTGCATATAGCGCATTAACGCTCGAGTTACGCGCTGTACGTTACTATCTACATCAGAATAATTATTGCTGGACACGCCGACGTTATAAAGTCGATTCTTACCTCGACGAGTCAAGCGTGGAAGTAAGCATTACTACGAATAATGATTCCTGCCCTCAGACTAAATGAGCAATGAAAGATGAACGTGATGACGGAAACCGCTAACGCGGTTCATTCACAATCAAGGATGTAGAAGTCCTCCTGGAACGAGGGCCGGATTGGGCATCAGGACATCTGGATAAATTCAAATAGGTCTGTTGTGATATGGGCCGGGCTGATGGAGGGATATAATTAGATTAGAAATTAGTTTGTAGGTTGATTGACAAGCTATTTAAAATGTAAAGGAATCTGTATTACCATCAGAGATAGTTAGTTACCTGTAATCAATGTAGATAGCATTCCACCATCCGTGCAAATAGAAATCAACACTCTTCAAATAATAAAAAATACTTAACTCCAATAGAGACCATATGAAAAATAAATTTAAAAAATTTTTAAGTTACATTATTTTCTGAAAAAAGATCTACTCTCTCAGCTCCACTGGGAATCGGACCACAGAACTTCCGATTGCCGATCGAGTGTTTTTTCATTCAGCTATCAGAGAGATCGAAAGAAGAATCTTTTTTCACAAATATAAGTATCTCAAGCCAGGTTTTACATTTGCGATATGAGTTATTTAAAGGAATCTGTATTATCATCAGAAATAGTTACCAGCAATCAGTGTAGAAATCATTCCACCATCCGTGAAAATTAAAAATGAATTTTTAACATTTTTGAAATAAATTTTTGTCTGAAAAAATATCTACTCTCTTTGCTCGACTGGGAATCAAACCACAGAACTTACGATTGCCAGTCGGGTTCTGTGTTTCGATTCCCGTTGGTGCGAAGAGAGTAGATCTTCTTTCAGAAAAAAATTAATATTAAGCTATTAAAAAGATATTCTTGTTCCAGATAACAATTTTTAAAATGTTTAGACTGGATGACAAATTTGAGGTTGTGGTGAGTATTTGGGCATATCTTGTCTTACAAGTAGAGTTTTGTAAAAAAGGAGTAAAGTCGAAAAGTATTTTTGAAAAAAAAATTATAATGTGTTTTTAAATTTATTAGTCAGGTAGTAGTTATTGAATAACTGTCTGTAGGTGTTCTGGATATGTGGTGAATTTAAATTTCAAATAATTTTGACATTAACACGATTTAAATTGTAGAAGACATTTACTCATGAAGTTAGGAAGGATATAATTCCAAGTTATTTTACTCGATATGTATTTCAATGATTCTTCAGCATGTATAATTTACAAATGTATTTTGCATAATGTGTAAAAGTAGGAGAGCTCTGGCCTCTTGAAGACTTAGATCTTTAGTAATAAATGTGAAAAGTAATATCTCTTCAGAAAAAAAATATTTGATATTTTATTATATCTCTTTGATATGTTTCTGTTTGCATAAAATCCAAGTTTCCGAATGAAATAAAAATGGATATCGTTAAAGATAAAGACAAATCCATGAGAGAGAAAAGTTAGACCTTATTGGAATTGCGATTTGTTTTGTTTCTCAACTTCAGGATTCGAACCATGAAAAGACTGACTTTGAGTCAAGCTCTCTTCAGTTTTGAGCCTCGCTGTGTCCTTTTTCCTAATTTCCTTTACATTCCTGAAATAAGAAACAGAATAAGTGTTGGAACACTTAAGAGATATAAAAAAGCACATCAAGAAGCGTAATTATTTCTCAAATAGAAAATAACACGTGAATTCCTAAAGACAAAAATATATAATTCATTGGAATTATTTATAAGACTTTTGTCCGTTATTTTAATTGGGAATAAAACTTACCATATTTTAATATTAAATAATAAATTCAGTTATTTTTCTATAATTTTCCAATAGATAAGTTACTGAATTTTTGCTGAAAGTTCAGTTATAGTTTCTACTGGGAAATCATTTGAAAATTACTCGAATTTAAGTGAACAGTCACTCATTTTCACTGATTTTCTTCATGATGTAAAATATCATGGTACATAAAAAAATAGCAGACTCCTATTTTTTCACGTGCTCATTCACTGATTTTAGGGCTCCAAACCACCCTTATAGTTGACCACCAAAAACCGGTTTCTTATGAGCATCTCTATAACGAATCGAAATTTGTTGACCAAATAAACATTATATTATTTTTTACAATAATACGCCAATTGGGACATATTTTTTATGTTGAGGGATTGCAACCCTTATTTCTTACAAAGATGAATGTGATTTCTTTACACTTTTTTTCCTACTGAATATTTCAAAACAGGTGAATTACAGTATATATTGTACTGCTCTTCAGTAAACAAAAAATGAAAGTTGACCTGTTTCAGCCGTTTAGAAAAAAATGCATTGCAAGAGGTGAGTTATCCCTGCAGTTAACTTTTCACTTTTTGAGGTGTAACTCAACGATTTTCTTCATTTTGTAAAATGTTGTAATACATAAAAAAATAACATACAGCTAATTTTTACATGCTAATTTTATGAATGAAGGGGTGAAAACCACCCCTAAAGTTTAACCCCAAAAATATTTTTTCTTCAATACTGCAAAAACTAATTGTAATTTTGTAACTAAACAAACCTCAGACTATTTCTTAGAATAAGACGCTCATTGGGGCGTATCTTTCACGCCGCGGGGTTGCTACCCTCATTTTGTACAATGTGATTTTTTTGACATATTTTTTTATACAGAAACTTTTAAATGAACTGAATTGCACTATATATTGTACTGTCATTAAGAAAGAATTTAAGTTGACATTTTTCATAGTTTTTAAACAAAATTCATCGCCAGGGGTGAGTTATCCCTACAGTTAATTTATTGCTTTCCGAGGTGTACCTTACCAATTTTCTTCATTTTGTTATATGTTATAATGCGTAAAAAATAGTATACACGTTTTTTTTAATGCTAATTCTTCGATTTAAGAGGTGAAAACCACCCTTAAAGCTTACCCCCAAAAACAGTTTTCTTTCATATCTGAAAAACGATTTGGAATTTAACTAAATGAACGTCAAATTATTCCTTAGTATAAGACGCTCATTGGCACATATTTTTTATGCCGTGGGGTGGCCACCCTTATTTTTGCAAAGGTGAATAAGAATTTTAACCTTTTTTACAAAAAATTCAAAATTAAAGTTGATATGTACCAGGGTTTTTTAAAAAAATGTAATGCAAAGGGTGATTTATCCATATAGTTTATTTTACTGCTTTAGAGAAATTATACACAACATACGGTTTAAATTTTGATCTGAGAACGCTTAAAACGACGTATATTTTGCATTAAATATGAAATGAAGCACCCTTATTTTTAGGAGTCTCCCACTAAAATGTCCATTTTTGTTTGAATATAACAAAATATTATTTATTGAACAAAGTTTGCAAATATCTCATTTTTAATTTTAAGTACTTTATTAATTTTCATACAATTTAGAAATTATACGTATTATCATATGAAAAATGTGGTTTGAATTGGGAAATATAAACAGAACTTATTTTGTTTCTTATCTATGCATTTATCGTTTCAAACTTCAAAATTATAGAAGCAAAAAATCTATAATGTTTAAAGAGGTTTTAAAAATACCTTTTGTTATTGGTAAACTTTAAGGGTTCTTTTAATTCCTTAAATGGATGAATTCAAACACGACTGTTGAATGCACAACATTTTCTTTAAGTACATTTATTAGTAAATTCGTTACACTTTAATATAAAGGACATGTCCTAAAGAGCGTCTTTATGTCAAGTGGTTTTATAAACTATATATCCAATAATGATACATGTTACTTATTTCTAAAAATAAGGGTGCTTATGTTATTTCATTTTTGATGCAAAAAAAAGTTCCAATAATCGATCCAAGATTAAAGTTTAGAACATATGTCGTGTTTTTACTGCTTTAAATTGATAGAATCAATCAAATATAATACATTAATAAATACAAACAAATTAATTAATAAATCAAATAAGTTCATAAATAACATTTTAACCACAAAGTTAAAAACAGTGTGAATTTGACGACTGTATGTATAAATCTTCTCTCCCTGACAAAAAACATGCTTGAAGATAAGATACTCTGAATTAAGGAGAGCAAGTAATACAGAAAAACTTGGGGTTTTTATCAAAACAGATTTTTGGTTCCAATAAATCTGCAACAAAAAAGGAACCTTATAGATGGCGCCCCGTTCTATGTGATTTCCCTGTATAAAAATGGAACTGCAAAGAAAATCAACTTTCCATTTTCACTGCAATGTTATTCCAAAATATGTAGAAACTACCCTTAGATGACACTAAGATAGTATTTCTTTTTTTTAAGGATTTTTCAGATATTCCGCGTAAAGTAAAATGATAAAGGACTGAAAAATTCTTGTGCTCGTGATATTTTATTTCAGGAATTATATTATTTGAGATTAATGCGTCTTAATTGACAATTGATTATATTAGGGTAGCCTCTTATGATATTTTAAAATTATAATTTCAAACTAAAATTTTTAAAACGTTTGGGTAGAATTATTTTATACAGGGATGGTTTAAGAAGACATTCATGTCAGATGTCTCCAGAAAATGTAAAACTTTAGGATTATAATTTCTTCTAATTTTAGTATAAAATATCAGGTACCTAAATTACAATTTATTTAATATTTCGGGGTTTGTTTTTTGACTGTACACCATGAACTTCTTGGAACCACTGCAAGAATCAACAATGCGTGAAATTGTTAAAATAAAAAAACTGATCCTTGATGCATTTTGATTCTGACAATACCTGTTCTCGTAAAAAGAAATAAATATCATCAAAACTTCCCAAATTCAGTATAACTTCCCAGCAATGTGAGGAAAATTGTAAACAGTCAACACCAGTTTATCCGTCGCATTAAAAACGTTTAGTTCCGGCAAATGGGAGATGGCAGCACCACACTGCATGGTAGAATTAAAAAGAGCTATCGAGCGAGAGAGAAAGAAGAGAGAGTACAAGAGAGGGAGGAGTGAAAGGGAGGTAGGAGGGAAGATAGTAGGGGTTTGGCCATGCAGGGGAGAGAAATGGGGAGAGGGAGAGAGACCCTAGAAATAAAAGAAGAAGGAGACTCTAGTGCAGAAAGAGCGAGAGACTGGATTCTCTCGAATGGATAAATCCATGGCCAGACGGAGACGTGCAAGATCCACTCTTCTTGTTCCCCTGTAAGATAGTCTGAGATGGAAGACGATAGCGAGAGAGAAGCGCCAGTAAGTGGGTGTTTTAGGGTCCAGTTGAAGCAGAAGGGGTTTGTCTCGCTTAATGATTCCCAAGAAATAATGAAGCATGACTTTCTTATCGGGAAGGGGCGGTACCAGTGCCCTTATGTATATACATAATAATAAGATCTCCTCTGGTTTAGTCAAGTAGGTGGTACTAATGAGACTGCCCTGAGAGAAAGGAGGTTGTGCTTTGGTCCAGAGATCATCAGTCGGGATTGGTTGTGGGTTCGACCCTCTGGAGAACCTGGTTGGATGATTCGACGATCCAAGAGGTGAGAAAAACCAAGAGAGAAGAGAGAAATCTCGTTGGAAGGTTGGACTCCTCCAAGTCATGGGGATTCGATATGGGACAACCATGGGGTGGGGAATCTTTAAGTGTTCCAAGTAATCAGCGGCCATCCTCTTCGAGACCAGCTATCGCACTGGAGAACCTGGTACCAACTGAACCTCCTCTTCTTTCGATGTCCAGTCACATGACGCGCTCAAGATCTAGATTCTAGAAGAAGATGGATGTGTTCGTTCTAGGGTTTAAAAAATTATGGGATCTCTTGTTTGCGCAGTTTTTTGTATCTTTCTTGAATTAAATTGAAAGCTTATCCACTGTTAACTATAGTTCCTTGATTAGAGTCTTCTGTTTTCAATTTTTTTATTCCCGTTTATTAGAAGAATCAACTGTGGATCAGAGCCATTGTTTCCTACATAGTTACTTATCAATTAAGAATGTGCGTGTTACTATTTTTCATTATTTTATTGTTAAGTCCCGCTTTCAGAGGGTCTGGAAGTGACAAATTTCAAAGGAAACGTCAAAAATAGATTCTAGGAAAAGGTGAGCATTTATTTTAATAGGTTTTTTTTATGCTTTCGATTTGTTCATTAAAATTTACTGTAAAGAGAACAAGAAAGTAAGTAGATAAATGTACTGTTTTTTAGTATTTTATAGTTAAGTGCCGCTTCCAGAGAGTCTGGGATTGACCGATTGCAAAGTGAATATCAGAAATTGATTTTTTGAAAAAGTAAGAATTTATTTTGATAGCTCTTTGTTATGATTTCGGTTTGTTAATTGAAGTTTACGAAAAAGAGAAAAAAAACTAAGTGGATGAAGATACTATTTTTGAGCATTTGATATGTAAGTGCCGCTTCCAGGGGGTCAGGGAGTGACCGATTGCAAAGGGTACATCCGAAATTGATTTTTGGAAAAGGTAAGAATTTATTTTGATAGGTTTTTCTTATGTTTTCAGTTTGTTGATTAAAGTTTACGGAAAAGAGAAAAAAAGTTTAAGTGGATAAAGAAATGGTCAGAACCATTATTGTTTTGTTAAGTACACTAAAATTTTCACAACAGAAAGAGTAAATATTCCAGGCTACAGTTACAGGAATAAGTTTCAATTTTAATTTAATTTAATTTAATTTGATATGGTTTTCCATTTTTTTTTATTCTGCATAAGATTGCGTGGTTTAATCGGGAGATCGAAAAAAATCGGCATGGGTATCAACATGAGCATTTAAATTGACTTCTAAAAATCTCCCCTTTCAATTTATACCGACTTCCTAAATGTACAATATTGATACTTGAATTTGTTTTCTTGAAATTGGAAAAATGGAATTCCGTTTTAACGTTATCCATAGCAAAGAAAGGATTACTTGAAGATGAATTCCATAATCCTAATTTCCAAGTACAATCAAGGTTGATCTACCGTGTTTTAATAATAATGGGAGTAATTACTTTGATTGGTATGCATTTTAACATTAATGACTCATGTGCTGATCGAATTTAGCACAGGAAACGATAGTGTACTGGCTATCGAGGCGATCGTAACACCGGGCAATTATCCTTAATCATCTTTTAATGGCGATAGTAGCCCATAACAATGGTGTACTTGGCTGCCTTGAACCATCCTGGGTGCACAAAAGGAGCTGCTGCATTGTCTCAAATCTTAATATATATTATTATCTGACCGCAATTATTTTCATAAGTCGGCAAAAGAACGATTCACAAAGCCCGGTGCAGTAATGAATGCAAAACGATTCATTAAATTTTACTTGGTTTCGAATCTTTCCGGAAATTAGCAAAAATCAAACCATCAGACGGGAAATTGCATTTTACTTGCATTTTTTAATGATTAAATGCAAATAAGAAATGTATGTTATGGTTATAAACACTTAATATATTCAATTCAGGAGTTAATTACACTGCTGGCAATCTCTGTAGGAGTTTTGAGAAACGTGTCACTAAGGCTGATGCAGGAACCATTTCGAAAGTTTCCTATAAACAGTGAAGGAATTTCAGAAACGGTGACTGCATAAAACTCTAGCCACGTTTTTCAGAAAATTCTGTTATACAGTTTAGGAATTTTCAGTATTGTAAATGAAAATTTCCAGAGTTTAAGGAATTTTTTTCGGTTCATTTATTTTAATATAGAACATGTAGTCCGTATTATTGTATCAAATATATTATCAAAGCTCTTCTTTTATGATAAGAATTTTTTTTTACATTTGATTCATTGAGAATATTATATAACATATTTATTTACATGAAATTTCGCTCGTATGTAGTCTTACTATAATTTATATTTTTAGGACAAATATAAACTGCAAATTTATATTAAGATTAATGAACCAAACAATATTGTCTCTATATATATTAAATATTTGGAGAAATTTATTAATAAAAATGATATAAAATGTTATTATTTTTGTATAGTATTCTTATGTAAATATTTGGAAACAATTGCATTTTCTACCAGAAAAACATGAATTTTTATTTGTAAAATTAATTTTTAGCAAAATAGTTAAACTTGCAATCAAAGAAATAAATTTTTAATTAAAATATGAATGTACCGCACAAAAAATTATTGCTTAGCAAAATGGGTTGACCAAATTTTTCAACAATAAAAAATTGAATCCTTAAACAAAGAGAAGATTAATTTTAAAGCAAATAGTAGCATTTTTATCCAAGAATGATGAAATTTGTACTAAAACAGATGAATTTTGGAATAAAAAATTAAATTTGAAAAAAAAACTTGAATTTTCATTTGAAAAAGATTTCAGTTTAAATTTCAGCATTAAAATATGAGTTTTAAATGAGAAAGAAGTTTTCTATGATTTTTTACATTTTACATGTTTTTAGTACTTATTTATCTTCTTTCTTGTTTTCTACATTTTATACCAAAAAATATAAATTTTCAACAAAACAGTTGAATTTTTAACACCAAGTAAATGACTTTCTAACAAAATTCTTGAATTTTAAACTAAACCGTCACATTTTTATCAAATAAAAATGCAATTTCTAGTAAAATAGATGAATTTTCAAATAAAAAGACAAACTTTCGAAAAATAGTAGAATTTTTTACCAAAAAATATTTTAGTTTGACTTTTTAGTGCATCAAAATATGAGTTTTTTTAAAAGGTAAATTTTTAACAAAACAGTTGAATTTTTAACAGCATACAAATGACTTTTTAATAAAATTATTGAAGGATGCAATTTCTAGTAAAATAGATGAATTTTTATAATAAAACGACAAATTTTTGAAAAATAGTTAAATTTTCAACGAAAAAAGATTTTAGTTTGACCTTTTAGCATTAAAATATGAGCATTGAAAAATAAGTCAATTTTCTACGAGATTAATTAAATTCTCAACACGAAAATTGAATTCTTAAATACAAAAGATTAGTTTTCCACAAAATTGTTGAATTTTCAAACAAATAATAAAATTGATAACTAAAAATGTAATCGTGTAAGAGAAGCAACCGCAAAAAATAAATATAAATACAAGGCAAATAAATGACTAACAAGAATATTTTATCAGGGTTACCGCAAAACTTCATTTTTAATTTTCTCTAATTTTCCACTGACCAATTTGTCATTTTCCCTGGTCATATTAATATTTCAAAACCAGAATCTTAAACTCGCATTAACTTTTTTAACCTAAAATCTTTTATAAATGAAATAAAACAATTTTTAATTAAAATTTATAAAATTTCAAATTTATTTTAACCATTTTTTGTGTGCACT
>NC_046663.1:62727954-62806038 GCF_010883055.1 Belonocnema kinseyi | reverse complement strand
TTAAACATGAGGTTATTAATAACAATTCGTCACGTGCAAGATTGCATACTATGTTATGTATTCGTTTATGTGTACACAAGATTATGTAAGCGCACTTATCACAAACGAAAAAAAATTCCAGTTATGGTTTCATGTGCAAGTGCGACATGTGAGCTCATGTTTTATATGTTCAGGTTTTCATTAAGTACATTCATTACTATCTGAAATATGTGTTACGTATTTTGTTGGGCGTGGCAGAGCAATAAGTGGTTCAGAATAAGAGTTAATAATATTTATGTTTACTTAATTAAATTTTGATAAAGAATTGAATAATTTATGCAGGGAAATCACATAGAACGTGGCGCCATCTATGAGGGTTTCTTTTCATTGCAGCTTGAAACTAAAAATCGGTTCTAATAGAAACCCTATTTAAAAAAAAATTAAATCAGTTAAAATTGGACTGGTTCAGTTAAATAAACATTTATAGCAAATAAGTCATTTTTGACTCGTTTCAATTTAAAGTATACCCGCTTGTTGTGTAAAAAATGCAAGTAAATGATTTTATTATTAAAGGTATGAAATAATTTATTCAGACAGATAATTTTTTGGAGAATTTACGATGTTTGTAAGGAAATGTAAATATATTAACGTGGAAGCAGTTTATGGAGATGTTTGAGGTCTTCCATTATGATGAGCGACGGTACGTAGGGTATCATAAAAAGAGGTAATACACATCCAAGATAAGGAGGCCGTGTACAATTAGTGTGTATGAAACCTTATGTTTAACGGCAGCTTATCGCTCTCTTAGAGGTCGACAAAAATGTTTCCTGCAAATGTTATACAAACATATCGCTTGCAAAATATATGCATTACAGTTCCGTTGTTTCTAATCTTTTTTCCAATGAGATTGAAATTTATTTACTTTGAAAATAAAGTCAATTGAAAAGCTAATGAATTTACGAGTCCGATATATCGTTTCGTACCCATAAATTTCTTTGTCAGCTTTGTAATTTGGTCTTACTGATTGTGTATCATAAGCTGGTAAATAGTCCAACATTTCGAATAGGATTGCTGAGATGTATTTGAAAAGCAATTACACCCAAGAACAGAAATAGATTTTAAAATGCCGTTTTGTCATTCTACTATTTTTTACCAACTCGTGAAAATTATAGACGTGATTTGAAAGCCTGAAGTTACAAACTGACAGGATAATGTCGAATTTTGTCGAGACGATTTCTCGTTTACATTTATTTTCCCTGACAAGCAACGATAATTCGAAATAACCGGTTCTTCTAAATAAATACAACGTGCTCCTAAATACCAATTGGAATGCGTCCACAACATAGTCAATTACTGTTTGCAATATTTTTCAGCAACCGGTTCGTAAAAATTCAAACAGTGTTGGACTTTTTGGTCCGTTTTACCTCGATTGATTTGCATATTCGAATAAAACTTTAATGAGGTAAGAGCAACCCGTAAATTAGTCAATATCTTGTTTCTAGAATTGTCAACCTTAAGTTTGGAAACTACTTTGCATTCTAAACTGACAAAAAACAATCTGTACAGCTTTACCAATGTTCTTTTAAATTGAATTGAATTTAATAAAAAAAAAGTATTCTGAACCTGTCGGAATTTAAAACTGATTACATTATAAATTTCAAACCTTATCGCAGAAATGCATAAATGATTAGGATTTTAATTTTGTTTGCCCTTGGGTCATTTAATATTCCTCACCCATTTTTTCGGCTCGTTCGTGTCCGATTTCGATAGATTCGATCGACTTTCTGGCAGATATCCTCGCATCTCAATAGGCTTCAGCGGCAACTTCAATTCGTCGGCTGAGGACAAAGAAAAGAGTGGGGGAAGGGGTTAAAAATCTCACGCTTCGCTTAATTAATTAAAGTCGGCATAGTCCCTCTTCTGTATTCTTTTCTTCGTCTTTCTTTCTTCTGACGTGTTCGTCTCTTCAGAATCCACACGAACACACGTGGATCTAGGTACGTTGAAACTTGAAAGAGCAGATCAGTTCCTTTCATCTTCACCGCGATGTGTCGTCTCCCTCCTTCCGCCTTCACCCTTTTTTCTTCGATCAAATATGGTGAGATTTCTTCGATGGTAACTTTAATTATATACAGTGCTTCGGAAGCCAATACGAGCTTCTGATTTGCTTGTATCTCTTTCGAAATTGAAGTACAATTTTAGGGTTCAATGAAGAACGACTTTTTATTGGCGAAGAGAATCAGTGATTTAATCCAGAAAGCTAAATTAATTGAAGACCCAAAATGGTCGTACGGGAAATGTCAACATCGTCTGCACGAAAATTGAAGATAGAAACTGATTTATCAGAAAGCCGGCTTCACTCTTTGATGATATTCTATCAGTCAGCAAATCAGTGTTTAAATTGCTAGAGAACATGTTCAGGCACTCTGAACGATAAGAGTGTCGATCCTTGATATGAGATTAAACAGAGAATGTACAAGTATGTCAATATTCTGACACATGACCACGAGTGACAAGTTTTTATCAATTGCTTAGTCACATTATGTGTTGATGTAATATACAGATTATACAAAGAAGAGCTAATTTCAATTGCAGAAGGGAGCCTCTGCATTAAGAAATTGTTTTCTGATGAAGAGTCTGCATTGAATATTTATCTTTCTAGTTGAGATATTCCACGTGTTTATGGTTACCGAATTTTAAGAGTACGTTTTGGGCTTTAGTCGCTTCTGCCTTAAATTATTGCCAGCGGATCGATTCGTGTGAAGGCCGATATACAGATAAGAGAGAATTCCCAAATGGAGTTGCGGATTACATCACTACTCATGAGACAGCGACAGGCCTCTACAGCGTATTAATTATCCCGCCTCTCCTTATAACGTAATTTATGGGAAAAGAGGGCGCAGGAAGCGGAGGCTTGCAATCAATCGGGTAAGATTAATCACTCAAGTTCATATCACCCTCCTTACTCTCATCCACTTTACTCTATAAGTAGTACGCCTAACCTCTTCTTCACTTGCCTCCTTGTCTCAACCCTATCACCATCGAGTTGATTTATGACTAAGTGCATGTGCTACCAGAGGTTGTTCCTGATGTCTCAAAACTTCGCAACTTATCTAGGTTCTTCATATCCTTTTCGTATTACAACCCTGGCAAAACTGTATTCAATTTGTTCAAAGATGATCCGACTTGTCTAATGACACTTCATAAAAAAATAGTTCAAGGCTGAAGGTGGATTAAATTAATGAAAACGCTGATGCATTATGACAAATAGTGCCCTCTGGAAAATTTAGGATGAACCTTTCTCAAGCGGATGGTAAAAGGTAAACGTCTCCTTCCTCTCTGCAGACTGTAAATAGTCTGTCGAAGCGCAATCGTCACGCGCGCTTTTCCCGTTTCTCAATACCACATAGACATGGAGTTGTATACAACACAACCGTGTGAAGTCACTGTTTCCACCCCTAGCTCTCCTTTCATTGGAAGGGATGAGATCTTTGGTGGGGATAGGTTCTTCCCCTCCAACAGAATCGTGATGTTTTATCCCCACTTTCGCCGACATTTTGATGCCAAAGAGGGAACATTTAACACGGCGATCGAAAAGTGCTGCCACCTGAGCGGGAACTTCCCTCGTCAGTCCATGCGTCCTTTGAAACTGAAACTAGTCATTGACCGTTTAGAATACAGTCGCCTCTCAGCGCTGCGCCAAGGATCACCTTTGCTTCTTCAGGAATGAGGAACGGAAGCAAAGCGATGTTTAAAACTGGGTTCAGAAGGTTTGCTTAATTTTGAAGAAATTATAATTATTCATTTCACTCATAATAATGTAGTGGTGTGCTTTGGGTTGCGTCGGATTAGTTCTTCACAAAATTCCGAAAAACTGAAAAACATCATCTCTGTACTCATCTATTAGGAATAGGAATAAGAACAGTAATTTTGGGAATTGAGATTTAGAACTGAATTTGATGTTCCAGCTTCGTGAAGGATTTAATCTGGCTGGAAAAGTGGGCTAGTGTCATAGTTTTTCATACCTACAATTTATTCATGGACTGTGTTAATGATGATTAATCAACTATATAATTCAGAAAATAAATGGAAGGAGATAAATTCTGAAAAATTGAAGGATCGCTAATAAATTTTTATTAATTATAATAATTATGAATGAGATCCTAGTGGTTAACTTTCGCAATTGAAGATGCCATATCCACTTTCGCTTATCCTAAAACCTAAAATTACTTAAAAATTTAGGTCTTTTAACACTCATTCCGGGTCTAACGAACCTGTAAGAAATTTAGTAAAAAAATTGAAAATATCATAATTCCCTAAAAAGATCTAGGGAATACATTTTCTCTTACAGTGATAATAATTTTTGGAAGGGATACTAATTCTTAAAGAATCATAAATTTTAATCGAAGAAAAAAATTACCGATTTTTATCCGGTTCGCAAACACTTTTCAATTACACAGTTTTAAATTAAATGCAGATAAACTGGAAAATGTAACATTTTTAACATTTTTAAATTATAGAGTGCAAACATTTAGATTCAATTCCAAACATATCTATCCTCTTTACCATTTGCCATGCTCTAAATTAAAAAATCAATCAATGAATTTTAAAATTTTCAAAATTATATTATTTTAAGCAATTTAAAGCTAGAAACTTTAAAAATTGAGAAATTAATTTTTTTTATTTAAACACTTCTTAAATTAGAAGTTAAATTATATTTATTTAAAATAGTTTAAACATCCTTGTAAAGCTCTAACATTTAATTTCAAAAATTTAAAAAACCTAGAAGCTGTTTACAATTTTTTAAAATGATATTTGATATTTTTCAGAATTTTTACATATCTTTTAAAATGTATCGGATCTTTACTATAATTTTTAGAAAAACCTGCCAATTAATAAAAAATACCATCAAAATCTTCTTTATTCTTTTGAAGCCTCTCACAATTCTTAAAAAGCTTCTAAATTTTTTGTTTGAAATCTGCAAAAGTCTAAATTTTGTTTTCATTTAGATTGTGGCTATTCGCACCGAAATTTCGGTACGAATATCTGAATTTTTTCAGTACATACGCTTCGTTTAAATTATTTGAAGTCATTTTTAATTTAAATTAAATTTCAATTTTTTCAAAACTGCTATATATCTTCTAATATTGGTAAATATTTTAAATAAATAATAAGTCTTCAATTGTTATGTCAACATCAACATTCAACAATTTCCTTTAAAAATAAAACTTTTTTTAACTAGAATAATTAACCAATTAAGACTGCAACGTTTAAAGTTTAAAAACTCTTTGAAATTTTAACGTTTCTTCTAAGTCAAACAATTCAGTTTCAAATTCTTTAATTTTAAATATTTGGTTTCAATTTATTCATAATAAATAAACAGTCAAATATTGCTAAATATTAAATAATAATTCTTTTCCTTAGTTAAATTTTTTTTAATTGAATGGATTAAAGTTTAAATTTTCAAGCCTGAAACAATATTTTTTTTAATGTAATGAAAGCCTCTCTAATCACGAATATATTATAAGTCATTTTTAACTTGCAATTACATGGTTTATAAAGTTTTAATCGAGTTTACATTTTTTTAATGATTAACATTTTTAAATTAAAGAGTTTAATTTTTAACGTTTAAATTGGGACACTTTTAAATTTTAAACTTATTTAGAATCGTTTGGTGAAATCAATTACTGTTTACTCTTTAATACTTGAGTTACAAATTCATTTAAAAAATAATTGATCTATACTTACAGTTGATAAAATAAAAATGTTTTTTAAAAAAATGTAAACTTCAAACACTTTTCATTTTTAATTGTTTAAGTCATCAAGACTGCATTTAAAATTTTTTCAATTAAAAGTAAAAATCTAAACTGAAAATTTTTTGCGTAAAAGACTTTCGAAGTACGCATTATAAACTGAATGGTATCATAATTAAAAAAGATAACAATTTGACTAATTATTTCTGAAAAAACTTGAACTTGGAGATATTTCTTCTAAAATTTTTTAAAATTCCCGGTTCAGCAGTCATTCCGTACTTAGAAATTCACACCTCGCAAAATCCATTCCGCCTGTGCTCCCTTCAACAGGACATCGACTAACCGAGTTTTAACAATTGGATAACAAATGAAGTACATCAAAGCGAGCATTTAGCTCGTTATTTGACGAAAACTCGCTCTATCCATTACATCAAAAAGATATTTCTTCTCATGGTCTATAGAAATTTCGGCAGCTTGTTCTGAGAAAGCTGAACAGTAGGGTGCGCGGAAAGCCGAGTAAGAGTACTACCCATGGACATATGTGCGGTGTAACTCAACATGAACATTCGTGTAAAAGCACACCGATATGGTTGCGCACGTAGCACACATGGTAGATTGTAGGACACACATGTATCCTCACACACCTCCCAGTAACCAGTCCTTACGACCTCGCACACCAAGAACTCAGCATTCACGCTCACGCGCACACCCAGTCCCATATACTCTCGCTCTCTTGAAGGCAGTGTGTAGACCACGGTGTTAACAAACGGTACACTAATGTTTCACATCTCGGTGTGTCTGTTCTCCTTCTCCCACTCGGTATGTCGCGGCCGTCGCGTCGAGGAAAATTGCCAAGTAGTAGCACCGAGGGTCTTGTGCTTGCAGTTAGAGGAGGGTTGACTGAGCCACTTGTGCTGGAGGAGGAGACGTAGAAGAAGGCGGGACGAGTTTTGTCCGCGCCCCCGGAGGGGAAAAAACCAAAGCTCCACGTTCTCTGTAAGTGGGGACAGAAAAGAATTGTGGAAGGGATCTCTGCGATTTATCCGTCTGGCACCGTACACCCACGTGACACGAGGAAGGGTATTTCGCGAGTGTGGGTGAATTGTCGGTTACGTACTTTTAACAAAAATATCGAAACGGGTTGTCTGGGAAAGCAGAGATCTATCTCGTTGACACGCTGGTGCGCTTATCTGCATTGCTCCCTCTTCGAAATGGATTCTGTTGCAACCCTTCTTCAACCGCTCCACCTCCGCGGCCGCCCCTTCCCGCCCCTTATTTCGAATTAGCACAAGCCGTCGGAGGCGACAAGTAGATATCAAAAGACACCAGAATGTAGAAAGGAATTGCGCGAATACTAGTCCTGCAACTTAGTCCTCGATTGCACCTTGCTTAATTCTGTAGAGAATTTCCATATTAGTTTGATTAGTTCTTTCTAAGGCTCATGATGCTCTGAAGATTTGATGAAGGTGGAATTCAAATGTTAAACCAAGTGTTCTGTGGATGCAGATGAGAGATCATAAATCTTGGAATGAGGCTGGGGTCATGGGGATGGAAATAGAGGCCAGCGACTCGTAAACGGGGATGGCGAGATGGTCGTGTAGTCAAGTGTCGCGTTGTGCGTGAAGTGAGAAGGGGGTGAAGGGGTTAAAGGTGGTTGAAGTCCATCGGAGAGAATCTGGATGGTGGGGAAAAGTGCGGTTGTGTTCAAGAAGTAGTAGTAGTAGAGTAATAGTTATAGCAGTAGAAGCAAGAGGAAGGGGCATTGAACAAACTACCGGGAAGAAGTCAGTGGTGCAAGTAAAGCAGCGCCGCCGCCGGCTAAACTTCGGGATCTATCGAACTAAAATTGTCGTGTAGTTTTTCCCCCTTCTATAGTCCACTCTGTGTGCGTTGTACATCCCCACTACGAAAAATCTGAACGAAGAGGGAAGAAAGCGACGGCGCGGTGGGGCTACAGGGGGTGTCGAGCGAGTGAGAGGGATTGAAAGAAGAAGGGTGGGGGGATGTGAATCGCGTTTGCTGGTCCCACAGGCCGACTCACCATATTTTATTGTCGCGTTTGCCGGTGCTAACCGCTCCGTTCTCGATCTACGAGGATGCCGTGCTGACTGGAAGCGCGCACACGGCAACAAAGAGGAAGAGAGCGAGAGAAAAGGAGCGAGAGCGAAGCGTGGAGCAGTGACTAGAGGTGGCACCCTAGTCCCCACCGTCGTCTCTGGACCCTCCCACCCGTCAGAAGAGGGCAAACCATCTCGCAAAAATCGGCCCCTTTTCCCAGGAAGGAAAAGAACCACGGTGACAACTGCCACCACCACTCGGAACGGCAGTAGCGTTACTACTACCATCATCGTCACCACTACTGATCTCCGCACCACCACTACCTTGGTCCGAACATTGGTTTACCGATCAACCGTCATCGTTGTGAACGTGTGGATGAAACTTACGTTCTTTGGGTTCTTACTCGGAGTAGGAGGAAGCGGGAGAGAAGGCTCGTGGTGGAAACGTGCGAGAGAAGCGTGAGACTGCAACATACCGCGAACGCTACCGAGTGTGCGAGTATCAGACATCCAGCCGATTACCGCGCCGCCCCTCGACGCTCGAGAAAAAAGCGCAAGAGGGAGACGGACCCTGTGAAAGAAAGAGAGGGAAAGAGGCAGGGAGTGAGATACACGTACACTCTAGTGGACAGAGACGGAGAAAGAGAAACATAGTGAGAGAGAGAGGACAAGTGCCACCGCGTTACACGCCGCGCCACGGTCGACGTCGAGCCACGCCAGTTTGTACTTGGCGCCCTCCACGAGAGTCTCCACGGAACCGGAGGTGCTCTCTCGTGTAACAACGGCGGACCGACGGTAATCAACATATCGCTTACTCTTCCGGTTTCGCGAGTGTATCAGCGATTTTAAACATTTGTGCCTAAGGAGGATCAAATCCTCAATCATCAGGATTCATCAAAAGGACTCTGTTTCTCGGATTTTTCCCTGTCATCCCAATTGTCTCTACACCGATCCTTCTAATATCCCTCATCTCTCTACGCACACGCTTTCTCTCTTTCTATCTCTTTCTCGTTTCTATTCCCGACTCTCTCACTCTCATCCTCCCTCAGCCTCACGCTCAGCTGTCCCTCTCTCTCCGAAGCGCTACCTCTTCTCACTCCCTCTATACCCCACTATATCACTCATCCTCCATCTCTCTCCTCGCCGGAGGCCGGACTGGATTCTGTCGAAAAGAAACGACGTTTCGGAGGACGATAGTCGCGACCGATCATAGCTGGCGCACCGATCGGATCAGCCAGGGACTGACGAAAGGAACTTCAAACGGATATTTCCTGGCTGAATGTCTCATACATACCCCAAGAGTGACAACCTCGGATCCATTTCGTAAAGTTCGTGTACAGTGTCTTAACAGCTACAAACAAGTCCTTTGAGATCGAGAGATTCAACAACTGGATGTTCTGTATTAACCCCGCGAGGGAAACTGATCTGTGATTTGTGCAAGAGTGAGTGTCGATCTGATTAATTGAATAATCTAGGTACTAAATGGATAGCTACCTGTTCAGTTTTGTGGATGTATTGCATTAGTGGATCCCAGTGGAACTGCGTAGACAAAGATATAGTGACCCTAGTTCCTTCAATCAGTTATGATTAGTGTTTGTGATTGAGCAAAAAAAAAATACACGACGTAGAATGATGATCGCGTAGCGGTGCCCGAACATCACGGCCCTGAGCGGCCGACACACCATGTCACAGTTCTCCTTCAGAGGATCACCAAGTTTACAGGTAGGTTCTAATTCTAACAAATTCGAATTGCTAAAATTAAGTGGGATCTGCGAACATACACAGCGAATTAGGTCTTTTAAAATTGATGAATATCTTACAACTTAGCAAATCTTATCTAAAATCTCCGGAAGTTGTATCAATTGACACTGAAATTTATGATCAGATAGGGACGAAAGATGATAAAGAAAATTTCAAAACTTTAGAACAAAAATGTAAAGATTAGAAGATGATTGGAAATGGGAATGTTTTGGATACAAAATTGATGAATATCTTAGCCGAAATTACTAAGCTCTTTTTTTAAAACCTTGGAGGTTGTAATCAGACAGATGAAAAATTAATACAAGATAGCTGAATTAACAAAGGTAGCGGAAATGTCCATCTGCTTATGGCTAATCCTAGAAGTTGAGTAATTGTTTACACCCATAGCTGCGGAGAATTCATTGAAGTTACTTCTGAATCTGTGATATTGACGGACAAATCAGTGAAAGATTTTTTGCAGATTCAGTGCAGAGTTGTTTATCTTCACAATCTTTGATCTTAAGACAGTAGATAGTACAATCATCGTTCAATTAAGATTTCCATCACTTGATGCATTTTCATACAAACTAATGATCGTAAGTTGTGAAACAAATTGCATTTTATAGATTATAATTTGCGGCTACACGTTTCATCAGATTTCAAGTTAGGAATTGACCAAAGGTAGCCTTCCGTTTCACTTGGTTAAATGTGGCTTCTAAGTTAGGCAGGTACAAAAAATCGACAGGATAAGCTAAAATAGTCCGTGTATTTCATTACTTAATCTCTCAGGTTAAGAAACGTTGGAGTGAAAGTTCGTGAATGTTAAAAGGAAAATTATGTGGGCTTAACTTCTTAATCTCCGGCCGGTGTAAGTACACACGGGAGACTCAGATTCGTGCCGACGCGGCGAATAAGTCGATGTCAACTTGAGATTGCAGAGAAACTAAATTGCACGCAAACTGCTGCAAAAAAGGAGAAAATAAATTCTGTAGTTTCTGGTTTAAAAACTCCTGGCTTGTAAATCCTACATTTTTTTCTTGTGATTCAAATGATAAAAATGCGAAGTAGCGCGAGATCTTTATTGGGCATTAAGGCTAATAAGACAGTTATCGAGATGTTTGGCGTGTGATCAAATCTCTGGACCATTGCGAAAATCAGTGACCCGTTAGCAAATCTGAGGTTGGAAACCACGTGTCCTGACATGTTGCATAGATAGACATATATAGCTTGCACATACCAGGTACAGTACACTGAGCATGTGTTGGCTCACCTAAAGCCACGCAGCTCGTTTCAAAATGGATGAAGCGTGCCGGTTAGTCCAATAATTACGTACAGCGAACGCTTCACTGCGAACATAACAAGGGAGATTTATACTGTTCCCTTGGACGCGTTTGGCTAAAGAGCAAAAAGTCGTTTCGTGAGCGTGAAATCATGTAATTGTATATTATTAGATGCCATAAATGTTCTTGGCTCCTGCTGCCCAACTGCCAATTTCATTTATCCTATTCCTCAAAAACCTTTTAATAGTTGCTTAATTAGTAAATTAATTGTTATACATTAATTGCAAGATTTGCAGAAAGTGCAGTTAATATCTTTAATATAATACAATTGCAAAATGGAAACGTCATCAACGACAAATTGCAGCTGATCAATTTTTTTCCTTGGAGTGGCAAATTAAAAATTTGAAATATGGCAGTACTTTATCCCGAACCGGTATTTTTAGTGATGTAACTATGGTTTGCGTCCGTTGAAACCAGTCAAACAGTGTATGCAGGGGCTTTTAGAGCGTGTAAACTTATCGTTAATGACTGGCGAACAACTGTAGTCTTATTATCTGCGGATGCACGGCAAGTGAATGATAGGAAAATTGAATAAGGAAAGTGCAAACTTATGAGAAACAAGTAGAAAAAATCATCCAGATCAGCCAAAGAAAAATATTTTAACAAGACCGTGTGTTACTATTTTCGTTCAACGTCTTTTGTCGTTATTTTATTAGGCCCTTTGAATTCCCTATATTTGAAACTCGTTATTTTATTCGCATAGAGAATGAATTTAAGAAACAGTAAATTCTAACTTTGATATATTGCTCCTGACATTCATGCGGCCACCAAATTTGAATAAAGGAACTTCCTAGATTCAAAATCTCATTAATATACAGCCCACGCTAATAAAACGGTAGCATGTGTTGTCTTGATAGATCAGCATATAACTTATCTAGAAATTTCTAAATGATCAGCTCGACCACTCCTTTAAAGAAGCCGAGGGAAGTATTTAGCGAATTAACACATTGAGTAATAAATTGGGAGAATGTTAATTTTTAGACTAATCTGAAAATCAAATTTTTGCAATTCTGAAATGAACAGGGAAACTTTGATTGCTGTAGATAGTGTAGATTCATTAAACTGGAAAATTACCTGTATAATTTTTAAAGCTAGTATACCGTTCATTTTGAAGATCGTCAAATCAAAGAAGCAAACTTTCTCTAAAAGCTATAAATAGTAATTTTATCATTTTCTAAGATGCATTCATTAATATTTTTATATTTACTGTGCAATTTTTTTAGCAAAGATATTCAATAAAAAGAATGGCTGGATTCGTTTAAAATCTAATTCAAATGTTCACATGTTGTGTTAAGAGTTCTATGACTGTCTTTTCAGCTGGAAAATCTTTGAACAGTTAAAAATTATTAAAACAAGGGTGATTTGTTTGAAAATATGAAAAGTATATTTTTTCAAACAACTATCATTATGTTCCAATCTTTTGTCATTGAATTAGAATGGACATAGAAAATTAAAAATTGGTCAGGAAAAAGTCGAGGGATTTTCAATATGAAGTTTAGCGGTCACTCTGGAAAAAAAGCAAAAGCAATTTTTTATAAACACCAAATTTAAAATAGTTTAAGTACCACCAAAATATTAATTTTTCTTAAATTGGAAAAATACATTTCACCACATTTGGTTGAAAATAATATATTTTTTACGGAGAAATTCTGTGACTTGAAGTGTAGAACCTGTGTAATTTGGAATAGATCTTGTTAAATATTAAAATATCTTTAAATTATTGCCATCTTGTTTATAGGACGTGGAATTTTATTTAGGATCGGGATGCTTTTCTTCTATCGCAAGGTCGACTTTTTTCTACTTGATCTTCTCTTTATTGTCGAAGGAAAAAATATGGTTTGTGAAAACCTGTGAAAAATCTGGAAATTTCCTGTTAAATACTAGCCAAAAAAATCGACTCAGTTAATTTTAATCCTAAAATGCGAGAGCAATTATTTCCGTTTAAAAAATTCTCGGTAAAATGACTAAGTGTAAGAAAAGTCATTGTATGAACTGCTGTAAATTATGAAATATTTTTTGAATGACCGAAAAAAATCGTTGATCGGCCATCGTGAATTTGAAATCTCTCTAAGATAAAATGTGAAAAAACTTCACGGGCTCCTGAGATAAGACGAAAAATGTCCAAGCGTATCTGTGTTTCGTTTTATTTAGCTTAAGCAGCGAAGACATGCTTAAAAAAATTTTTTCATACTTCGGGATCCCGTGAAAATATTTAAAGAATTATTGGCTTAAATTAAAGATACGATTCTAGAGCTTACTTCCTGTACTTTTCTAAATTTTTAAACAAGTTTCCTGAGAAATAGCATGAACATTTTTAGTCATATCTCTGTAACCCGTGAAGAATTTCAAGTTTTAGTGGCTTTAATTAAAGATGAGACTTCGAAGATTGTTTACCATACACTTTAGATTTTTACTACAACTTTCCTAGGACATACGACGAGTTGAAGTAGAGGTAAAAAATTCGATAAATCATTGTTTTTTTTTAAACTTTTCACGTAGTATATTCTCTTCAAAGTTTCTCTGAATGGTTTTTTTCTCAACGTATCTCGCTCCTTTTTCGTACGAGTTATCATGTTTCAAAATCAGCCGTGATTATTAATTGAACTCGCGCTAGTCTTACGGACAATTTTCGACGGTTGTGTAAGTTTTGACTTGAATGGAATGGCACAGGTGTAAAAAAACGTAGAATGTTTTCTCGGATTGTTAAGGAACCGTCAGAAGTGAGTCTCATTGACGAGACTTGGCGTAAAAATTATGAATGGCCAAGGCAATAATGCAAGCTGGCTCTGAAGCATCGTATAGGTTATACAGATACAATCAGCCGGTATAGTAAGTGTCGGCAGGCAGTTAGCTGTTTCGTTCGCTGACTCGGCGGTACTCGATCCACAAGCTGACTCAGATCCGCCCTCGCTCTCCTGTACCACCTTCCTCTCACAATTCTAGGTCCGATTCTCACCTTCTCGCTGATGCACCTTTAAATCCACCTTATTCGAACTGCTCTTTTCACCTGCAAAACTTCAGAGACCTATTAACATTTGAGAGGAAGTTTTGTCATTTATGCTAATCAGCTACTTGATCCACTCTACTGATCGAAATTCGTCAATAGAACTCGAATTGGCTTTCTTGTGTCATTCTTTTAAAAGTATCATTTCATGTTACAAAGTAAGACTGCATTTTCAATTTTCAATGTAAAATGACTAGTGAAATTGACCACTGTTCTGTATGCATAATTTATTATGATTTCGAGTACTAATGAGTAATAGCACTCGGAATTATTTACCTCGTGAATTGCAAATAACATTAGCCATTGTTCTTGATACATCCTTAAGTGCTTATCTTCTACAAAGAAATTACAATATCGAATGGCAGAATACTGATTAAAAGCAAAGGTCTTCAACAGTTTATACATTGTCTTTGATAACACGGTTATCAATTTTTCTTTGAATTTTGAACTATTTTTCAATTCTTGAGTTGTCAAATCTTTTTAACTAGATTTTTCAACACTCAAATGAAGCTTCTATTCTAATTCTAAAATATAGCTAATATATATGGACTAATATAAATACTCGAAATCAGTGTTAAATGTGATTTATTGAATTTCTGTTAATAGGAGTTTGATACTGAATTACAATATTACATTTTGATTAACGAGATTTCAAAATATTTAGGAAGATTCTTTCAATTAAAACTGAAAAATTTGAATTTGGACTGATGGTTCAGTGATACTGGAAAAAATACCTCCTTTAAATTGCATAATTTCTGAATGGATTTCCATTAACCTTTCATAATTACTTATTAAAATTTTCCCAAAAAGCAACAATTTTCCTTCATTCATAAAAAAAATCAATCGCGAGATTTAAATTCAGTTAAATAGCATCAGCTTCGCATTCAAACAAAATGAAAAGTTATTTCTCTGAATCTGTCTGAATCCATCAAATCTAATGACCTCTACGTAAAAATTCATTCCGATCCAACTCGACCTTTACCGCAAAATTAATTCCAGTTTTATCCACAATAATATTAAGGCTTTTCAAGTTGTTAATTTATATTGCGCAGTAATAATTTTTTAAATAAGGTCGAATTTTTAAGGGAAAATCTGATACGAAAGTAATGCAGAATAAATCGGAATGATAATAGATTCGGACGGTTTGAACACTTTTTTTTAGAATAATGAGAAATGTAGTTATTCAGAATGAGTTTGGATTTAAAACGGAAATATTTGGAATGATTTTGCTGATTAATGTGTAATGAAAAATTGTCTGAATTAGAATTATACCAGAATGATAGCGAATTCATTTAAAATGAACATTAATCCACCGACGAATGCACATTAAATGAAAAGTTTATTCAGATTGATACAAAGTCATGTAGCTACAAGTATCAGATTTAGTCGGATTCATTTTAAAGATACAGATTCAAAGGGATTCCATTTCATCCTGAAACTTTTACGAGGGCAATAATAAGCCGATGGTTAACTTATGTAACTGAAAGTAACTGCTGGGCCTGTTCTGTGCCAGTTAGTGGTTATTATAAATCAATATAGAAAACAGTTATCATCAGAGTTTTTTCCAATACTAGGGTGCTACTATATTTTCCACCTGGAATGCTTGAATTTATTTTGAGTATAATCCTAGGAAGTAGTTGCTTCACACGATGGGAAAGTCTGTGGTTGGAAAGCAAGAAAATAAGTGAGTAGAGCTTGGTTTTATGTACATAAGAAGGTCCATCAATCTGGACAGAAGTCAATATTGACTCGGTTGGGCCTCGTTGCAAAGAGGGCATCATCGGTACACATAAAGAGGGACCGGTCCCTTTCACCTTTTAGTCGCGGGACACGCGTGACAAATGCTCTGAATGCAAACACCGGTGCATCTGTGTCTACAGTGGATATAACCTATAAGCGCGCCAGATCCTCTTTCACATTTGTATGTGCATATTCCAGATCCTGGTGTTCGGAAGTCGACCTGCAAAGTCTCCCGGATTAAATTCCACCGTTTACACTTAAATGCGACTTACCCCGTTATTTATAACCGCCTCTTGTTTCATTTCACATTCATATTCCACTGTCAAAACATCCACGTAATTCTATGCAAAACACAAAAGAGAATATGATATAAACGAGCGTAAAATATAAAAGATCAGAAGATATAGAAGGGCATAACATATAAATCGATTCATGTTGTATGCACAAGAAGTCAAATACCTTTGGGCTTTAAAAATGAGACTTAAAATAGATGAAGCGTTTCTTTAGGCATGGCATGCAGTAAACGGGCGCGAGTATCGATGTATAGAGAGATATACAAGCAGGCAAGTTTTTCTTGATGATGGATGTCGATCGATCATGCGACGATCGAACCAAAGGAGGCGATATTAGTTTTTCGGAGGTTGCGAAGTCTTGTATGCGAGTCTTGTGGATAGGATTTCCGACTATTTTCTGCAAGTTGCTTTAGGTGTCGTTGAGTTTACCAGTTAGTCTTTGATACTAATTAGCTTTTCGCGTCCCTTTAGTCTCCTGTAATCGAATTCTGAGATATTTTTTCGTCGCATTTACTCTTTGCTGTGCCACGCGAGTACCACAAGTCGCAATAATTGCATTCATTCTTTATTGCTACAGCCGCGACTATACGACTTGTTAGTTCGTTTTCCTTCGCGCTTGAGGTATGGTACTTGAAGAGTTTATCATATTACATGTTGTTGGTTATAATGCATAAAACATCTCATTAGATTCTATTTGCTGTGTGGTTTTGCATTTATCGTAATAAATTAGATTGGTACTTGTAAAGTTGTCGTGTTCTCTGCTTGAAAAAGGTTTTATCGATTTGTTTCAGTTGGAATATGTTAACAAAGAAAGTGTTTTTTTACATAAGGGTCTTTTGTAATAATTTGTATTAAGTTTGTATACGACCTAAATTAAACTGCAGATGTTAGTAAACTCTGGCATGTGTGAAAAATATCCTAAGATCTTTCATTTTGTTTTAAATCAATAAGTATTTCGTCAGTTTCAATAATTAGTTATCTGCAATTAAAAAAATATTGACCGACTTTTCCGTTAACGCATCATATAAATTGTTGCCAAATATGTTGAAATGAGTTCGTTCTCTCTCAGTTGTTGGTTTCAGATATTGATTCAATTGAAGAACCGTAATTGAATAAATGATAATTTGATTTATAAATATTTCTCATCTTAAAATAGTTTTTTTTTTTTATTGAGCTTTCAATAAAAAAGATAGATTTAGATATTGACGTCAATCATTAATAATAAAAATATTCAATAGATGAATGTTATTTTATCTCGGAGTATATTTACTTTATAGATTACAGATTTAGACAATGTCTGGACGTCTATTTTTACTATGTTCACAAATTTATATTATTCGCCATCAGACTGAAGTTTGCAGATTTATCAAACTATGATTGGATAAAACTGATTCCACTTACTTCAATTTATCTCTCGTCAAGTTAAATGATTATTTATAATCTAATCAATCATATTTAGCGCTGATTCCAGTAATAGTGAGTGAGGGGATAATAAAGCGATTTCTTCAAAGTACGGTGTATCTAAAGTAGAAAGCAGAGTAAGTTCTGACTCTTGATTGACCACAAAGCTGGAGTGGCAACTTTTCTTCAGAAAAGAAAAACGTCTCTTTCTCTCGAAAGCGACATCCCCTTAACTAAAATAGCTCCCGACCATCCCAAGGGAATTGGTCTGCTCTGATTCTTTGAGAAAATCCCAATTCCAAAGAGTCCTGAAAAATCGTCCACTCAGTCTGAGAAGTGTTTTCGGATACTTCCTGATCCCGAAGACACATCTAGAGCAAAGATTCTCAGCAGCTGCTGGGAAGCGAACAGCATTCCGGTTTTATGCGCTCCGACAAGATATACCATGTGCTGCCTCTTGAGAGGGGCAATTAGCAGCACCGAGAAACAAACAAGCGAATGTACGAGCTAATGCGTCGATATATATCGGAGAGCTCGGCTCGTTAGAATAATAATTATTGCTTTCTGGGTTGTGCGAGGTGCCATCAGTGGTCGTTGATATTGCCGCGACGTCGTCGAGGTGTTGGTTCCGAGTGATATAGTTGCCGGTTTGCTACCGGCCCCGATGCGATCGCAACGTGTAAGACTGTAAGTCGGCTCTCGGCTTCCTCTCTCCTTTTTTTATTCCCTCCCCCTCTTATTTCTACCTTTTTTATTTATTCTTATTTCTTCTCGTCTTTTCTCCTCTCGTCTGACCGTTTTCTGCTCCTTTTCTTCTTCTGGCTAAGCCTTGAATTATGGCCTACGGGTCACTCGCAACACGCTTCGTCGTTTAACCCTCATACCGATCCTGAATGCTAACGCATTCCCGGCGGTTACCTTTTGTATTTCCGTGGTGGTACCGCTTCTCGACTTCTGCGAGCGACGAGAAATTTTATCGTAACACCGCCATCGATCCGATCCCTCTTCGAAAGAGTTTGTCGAATCGCTCGATCGCCAAAGAAAAATGCTCGAGGATTGCTTGAAATCGTGTTTCTCTGACGGACATGGTGTTGGGTTTTTATGGAAGCTGGCTATTTGCATTGCGGTTGCGAATTTTTAGGAATTTATTAAGACTTCGGTATCGGGAAAAGAAATTCCAAAGTTAGGAAAAAATTGATAATAAAATTCGAGGCAGAGTCTTTTATACAATTTGTGGAAAATTAGGAAAATTTAACCCATTTTTATCAATGAATACTATCATAAAACTAGTTAGTATACATGAGATATATAAGGTCTCTTTTTGCCTATAAAAACCGATCAAACGCTTGCATGTGCGAGGAAAGAATGACGAAGCCTTCTTCGTTCAAAGATGGAACTAAAACCTTGTAAAAGTCGCGTCGAATCCTGTTTATTGTGTAAGCTGTGTAAGCTATGTATAATAAGTCCTATGACACCGAAGTTCACTGCATTAAAAGTGTGCTTTAAATTTTACTTTCGTAAAATCGAACGATAAATAAGTTATTGCGTTTTAATGTTTACTTATCTCGCTTCTTATACCCAATTCCGTGATTAAACTTCAGATTGCTTTTTTTGAACACACCAATTAAAACAAAAATAACTTAATGTAACCTCTCCTTTTTTTCTTACATAATTATACATCGTGTCTAATCAAGTGCTTAATCGCAAGTCACTTTTTATTAAAAAGGATCGAGGATAAGTTGCAAGTTGCAATAAAAATCTCATTGGAGCGTCATCGATTAATTCCCTGAATCGTCTCCTTAAGAATATTCATGCTCGTATTGAGTGACATTTTAAGGCGTTCTGCAATTAAACAGTAACTTGAATACATAAGTGAAAATGTGAAATAACTGAAAATAAGAAATTACGATAAAGAAATTCACTTAATACGCTTGACAAGCTTTTATGCCACGTCATTTTATAGAAGACTTTATGTAAAACTGTTTCATCTTCATAAAATGTATAGCCTATGCGACATGTGGTCAAGCATTTAAGGCATACATTATTAAGTGGTGATTTTAATACTTGAAGTTGCTTAATTACATGAAAACCAATAAGAAAATACATAATAGTTTTATGCAGTCATAAAAATCTTATTCGTAAATCGTAAAAGATTATATTCTAATTTGCAAATAAAGTAGGAAATAAATGAAAGTTGAATGTATCTCTATATTCAGGTAATCAACACTTATTGTCACCCTAGCTTCTTTTAAATAAAAGTTCTTCTTTAAAAAATGACCTTCTCTCATTACTTTTATTACCTCGTGCTGACGTCAATCTCGTCGTTAAAACTCAGCACCGTATAGTGTGTAACTGGCAATGAGATCCGAGTGCAAGACTCATGTATGTGCATATTGTGTGATTATGTGTATGAATGCGTACATACATGTTTATGCATGTGAGTAGAAATTCGGTGATCCCTTCGCTTCGCACGTCCTGCGACAGTTGGTTTTCGAATTCGCAGCAACGAGACGCATTAACGCGGTACCACAATGTGAAACGCACTCACACAAATTCACAGAAAACATACACACACATTCATTAGGAGACCCACATGATGCAAGAGCTCTCGCACCATTTTCCACACACATGTCTACAAATGCACTAACACATGATGGCCATGGTACTCAAATTCGGGAAGGGCTATATGTTTGGGTCTTCCAGAGGGATGGATGATACGATATATGTATGAGGGCCTTTGGTAAGGTTTGTTTAGGGCCTGAAAAGCGAAAGCAAGCGAAAGGCACTCAAGCCGCTAATCTATTTAGTCGCAGTGTTTGATATGGAATTAATGAGGCTGGGTATTATGTTTGACCTTAAGCGGGGGTTTACCTTCCGGGAGAAAAATAATATAATGGCAGGGTGATATTCCCGGTTGTCAGTTGCCACTAGATGTCCCTCGATTGATCCTTGGAAGGGAGAAAAAGCCTTTGGGAGCAGCTGTCCTTTTAGATACTCGGATAGGCTGGTTGTACTCTTGTTCTGATCAATATTATTAGGAAGCTGGATAATGTGTAACATGTATTCAACATTTTAAGAAGCTGATTTGAAAAAATTACATTTTTCCTTTACTTTAGATCAAATTTTCTTACACAATTGAAGATAAATGATTTAGCTGACAATGAAAAATCATTTTCCAATATTACAGACTGCTAATACATTCATTATTTAATTTTAGAGCCGCAACAGAAATGTTAAATATTGCTAACAAGGGCGCTAGATCAATTTATATCTGAAATGTTTTCAATTTTCAAAACATCAAACGATTTGGTTGACATTTGGGACGCATTATTTTTTGACCATTTTGTAATTAATTCCGCAGGTGGAAGCAAAATAATCACAAAATTTGTTAAATAAAGCGTCTAATGCTAAATGATATCCGAGCTTCATTGTAATAAACAATATTTAATTTGTCAGTAATTTGTATGACTCGATTATATTTGAGATTTTCGTTAAAATATTTGATGTTTAAATCTGTAGAGTAGAAAATAAATGTGCATTCCAATCTAAACATTTATAAAGAACAATTTAAAACTGGCACTAATATAAATATGAAACTTTCAGAAACTATTATTTTCTTTATTTGTGGAGAAATGTGTTTATTGCTTAAATACTTTGTTGATAGCTGAAAGTGTATGATAAGAAGAAAATGTAGAATAATGATGATAATATTTTGTAAAATTGAGCGTTCCAATATTATTCGAGTTACGTCAAAGTCGTTAACATAAGTTTCAAAGTACTATCAATACGCCTAATATGTTATATATATATATATATTTCCATATTGAACCAGATATCGTAATTTCTTGTGCTCGGGGACTAATTACTGTATAATTTCTTATATAATTATAGACGTTGTTTAATTTTCGAATGCTCATATTTATTTCGACACCAAGTTGCCTTTCCTGTCTACACTTTATATTTTATTTAAAAAGGGATGGGATTCCATGTTCTGTAATACATATCACAGACACATTTTTAATATCTAATTTGATTTAAGCCAGCGATAAAAAAAAATTATAAAGTGAGAACAGCTATTAAATGAGTTTAAAGTACACTATCTCTGATTCTATTATAAACGAATTTTAAATAACATTATCTCTGATGTTATATGCATAGTGTGCTTGTATTTTTTCCAGTGTTCCTGTCCGATGACGTTTCTACATTTTATACTGCAAGACTCTATTAGCATTCATATAATATGCATATAATACGCACTCGTTAATTGCCCTATTGCAATCCTCTGCAATATTTATTTGGGCCAATGATATTCTGCGTTTCACCAACGCGACGAGACTGAATGGAGAATGAACAATAGAATAAAAGAAATGAAAATTTTTATTTCTTATGAGGATTTAAACTCGGGGCTTAAAATTAGTAGTTATGAATCTTTCCACTCGGCTATGATCTATTTGGTCGTTCTGTCAATCAAAATGTATAAATCATGATTGTATATTAGCTTTAAGAAATGAAAATTATATTTTGAGGATATATTGACTAAATGTAGACATGTTTCTTTGATTCCAGTGTCCTGTGACAGTGAGCGCATCGTTGGCATCGTCACCTTCGCCGGCGTCGGCGCCGCTTTTGAGTGTCAGTAGTGCGTCTTCTTTGGGAAGCGCTCATCCATTGAATAATCCTAGTTTACAAACCGCGAGAATGGCTGTGACGAGTGCAGTGGTCCGACCCCCTGGAAGTCCGACGACTTCCGTCAGTCCGTCTCAACCCCATCCGCCTCCGTCGGCTGGTGGTCCACCGGGTGGAAGATGCTGCGACACTGGTCGACCAATTTATACCGATCCGTTGACGGGAAATACCGTGTGCTCTTGTCAATATGAACTTCTTGGTGGTTATCAACGACTTGGTGGTATTCCAACCGCGGCATTGTCCATGTACAGTGCACCTTATGCAGCTGCAGCTGCGGCGGCAGCATCCGAAGGAATGGCTGCCTACTTCCCCGGGTTGGCTGAGCAAGGTCACTTCTACACCCCAACTGTAAGTATTTTTCATTAATTATTTGCTAATGATAAAAAGTGTACTGGACGTAAAATGACGTACAGGGATCTGGTTGATACTGGTTGTATTATTGTAAAAGTTAGTAAAGATCTTTATTTTAGTACCTCAAAACAAGCTCCATAGTAAAAATTAGGTTATATTTATGACAGATGTCGATACTCGCCAGAGCTAAATTTTGGAGTCACGTAGGAAACAAATAATTAACTAATTAAAAAATTTTGTTTACGAATCCTAAAGTTAGACTCAAAAAGTGCAACCTTTGTCATTATTATTTTTATTTTAATGCAATATACTTTAAATATGCATGCAAATATGAGTGTCTGAAAATATTTTTGAGGTCACGTCGATACATAAACAGCTGTCTTTTGACAAATATGAATACATTTTGTAATTTGGCTTGGACGTTGGATTCAAGAAAAAGCATCTCACTACTTATCTTCTAAGCGTCGAGTGTAAGCATTGGGAAATTTCTTCGTAAAAAAAAATGGTCAATAAAACCTTGCGTATATGTTTTTTAGTATCCATCGACGTAACTAGCAATAATTTGTATATTTCACAACAGAAGTTGTTGAATAAAATATTGAAATTTGTTTCAGAGCGGCAGAAAAAGATTTTCCAAAGTATTGTTTAATCCATTTTACTATAAAGCTTCAGGAACACTCCTTGTGTTGTCCATCATCGTAACATCCATCGTTTCATGTTGTGGCGTCAGCTGACAAGATGACTGCACGATGAGGGCCAAATAATAATACTAATAGCATGGGACGAAACATAATTTTTTTTTATAACGTGGGCAATAGTAATTATTTACATAAGTGTATTGAAATATAATTTTCTTATTTTTATAAAGCTATTTTAATCAAGTCATTCATAAAAACTTACGGTGAGAAATAATTTTTGCCTAAACTAATAAAACAATACATTTTTGTCCCATGCAATTGGTACCATTGTTTGTCCCTCGGCGTGCAGACATCTTAGAGTCTTGGATTACTCCCAAATGGCCAAAAGTTAAAGTCAAAAATCGAATACACCCTAAAAATTTTTTTGAGTACTTCGTTCAAACAAACATAACCTCTAAATAACATACATATTTTATTATTTTTTTGGTAAGTTGAAAAATATTTTTCGATTTATTTCACTTATGAAAGTTATACAAATATATAAATTTAAAGAGCATTTAATTAAAAAATTTTAGCGAATTTTAAAGGATTCTAAGGAATTATTCATTTTTTAAATTAATTTGAAGGGATTTTAAAGTGTTTGAAATATTAGAATAATGCATTTTCTAGAATAGCGGAAGATATGGAACGATTTTACAGCACCTTTAAAGTTTGAAGATATTTAAAAAGATTTCATAGAATTTCCCAGAATTTTATAATATTTTATTGGATTTTAAAGGATTTATTAACGAGAAGTGAGATATTTTGTAGGGTATAAAAGATTTGAAGACATTGAAACTACATTTTTGGAATTCACCCTGAATTCTAATTAATTTATTCTTAATTTTTTGAAATTCGTTAGTATTCATTTGAGTTTCTTTTAATTCCCTTGAATACTTCTAAATTTACTCAGTTTTATTTGATTAGATGAACTTAAAAGGTTTCGAAACAGTTTTGATTGAATTCGTCCTGATGATCAATTGATAAAATGATCAAATGATTGGAAATATTTAAATGTAAGGTGGAGTTATCTGAATAAATTTTGATTCCTCTACAAAATTAACTGCAACAATTATTATCATTAGTTGTTTCTGTGGATCCTTTTTTGTGTAAAATAGTAAACGTTTCGAGATCAAATAATTTCCTCATCAGGAAAGATTAATATTTTTTTTTAATAATAAGACAATTTGTTTACCAATTTTGAAAAGATAATTTGTGGTGTTTCAAAATCATGAACTCTGATTATTTCTCTCGGTGTGATTCTTCAATATGGAGTGGAACGTTTGTTTTAACTCATTCAATAAATTAAAATTGGTAACTTTCAACAGAATTAAATCGAGAAAAGAATCAGAGATCACGATTCTGAAGCACTACATATTAACTTCTTTTCATTATTGTCAAACAAATGGAGTTCTTGTTGACTAATATGGACTAATGTTTCCTGGTGAGAAGAGCATTTCGTCATACGCACAACTTCGTACAATCGCAAAACATCGATTAATTTATTTACTTGTGTTATTCGAGAAACATTGCATTGAAATTTTGATAATTGTTCAATATTTTATCTTCATAAACCTCTGTTTTGAAAGAGTTTTAAACGTTTTAAAACCATGTTCAAACCTTATAAAACCTGGTTGAACCTACTGAATACAATTCATCTTTTTTTGAACATTTTTGTTAACATTAGGATGAATATAGAAAAAAAATATTAAAAAGTTTGGATTTATGAGTACATTGAATTAAAAAAATTCCGGTAAAACCGCCTCAATTTTATCAATTTCGAACTTTTTTGAAATTTTGTTTTTTTAAGTTTTAAGTTTTTAGATATTTTCCAACGGATTTCAAAAATACGATGAGAAATTCTATCAAGAAGAAACAGGTTAATGCCTATATTAGATTAAAAATATCACACTTTAACAACAATATTTTCACGATTTTTTAATAATCTGCATTTTCTATTTAAAAAATCCAAATACTGATAACTTAGCCCAGAATAAATTTTCCACAAATCGGTAAGATAAGTGTCATCTTATTTGCCTTCCCGAATTAAAATAAACTCGTTCTCTCAATTCAATTGAATTTTTTATGATTTTAAAAATTTTGTTCCTTTCATTTAAATTATTTTTGATTCATCTTAAATTCGTATGAATTGCATCGAATTCTCTTTAATTTCTTTGTATTCTTTTAATTGAGCCTAATTTAATTGAAATCGATGGAATATTTTCCAATTAAGAAAAAGTTTACATTCATGTGGATTCCACCATAAATTCTTATTAATTTGTTTTGAATTCATGTAAATCCTTTACAATTTCTGGGAATTTTCTTGAATTTTGTTTAGTTCTCCCTGAATTCTTTTAAATACTGCTGAATTCTTCCAAATTCACTCAGTTCTACTAAATCCATTTGATTAAAAATTTTGTAATTCATCCTAAAGTCTTTTAAATTCGAGTATACAAAACAGTTTGAATTTTTCTTTTCAATATATATTTTTTCTTTTCTTTGAATTCGACCTTAATTACATTAAATTAACTTTAATTATATTTCATTACTTCTATTTGATAATTCAATTTTTTTTTCAAATATTGTTGCATTCGCTTTGGATATTTTTGTATCCCATTTTATTCAATTTGATGTACATTTTGGTTCCTTTCTTCACTGAACTGAAATGAATGCTATTTTTTGCAATTCATTTGAATTCTTTTAAATATAACTCGAACTGTTTTGAATTCATTCGGAATTATTATTAATTTATCCTAAATTCTTTCAAATACACCTGGCATTCTTATGTATTTCATAAAAATATTAAGAATTTAAAAGAACGTTAGTCATATTAATAATACACAATTGTCACCTTTGGTCAATTTTATCAAATTTTAGTAACTTTTTTGTCTAGAATTTATTCACATTTTTGACGCATATTTAAACACTTTGAAACGGCATCGTCAGGCACTCAATGACATAAAAAAAATCTTAAAATAAAATAATTTCAAATGAATGAAAACTCAGGAGCTTCAAGTTGAATGGACAGACATAATGAAGCCAACTCACTCAATCGTTATTATTTGAATTTAAAAATTTCTTTATATTTGATCCGGACCAAATCCAAAAAAGTTTCTAAAAGGGGAAAAAAGCGAAAGACATATAAATGTTCAAGTATAAATGTTAAAAACTATAAACGAATGTACATATTGATGAGATACTTTTCTTGAAGAATTTTTTATTTTGCGGATTTTATATCAATAGTTGAGTTACTTATTTAAAGCGGTGATTTGAGTCAAGCTTGGACGAAAAAATGATTGCTCTCGAGCCAAGTTTTATGTTCTGGGGCAAAAACAAAGCGTAGAGCTGAGGAATATGAAGAATATTGTCCTTCTTATTTTGTGCTCTTGTGCGCGGAGTGGACTGTCGTAAATTCGATCGTTAACGACTGAGATAACAAAAACGCAACAGCGCCATGACAGTGTTCCACTGTATGCTCCTTTAAAACGGCGGATTCATAATAAATGCTGCACGGCATAGTTTCTTCGGCTCTTTGTGTGGTCCGATAACCTCCGGATCTGGACGACAGTCATCGCGTTATTAACACTCGTGATTGGACGATAGAATCTCGATAAGTGCATTCCTGAGTTCAAGAGATGATAAATATTGTTTCCGATCCTCCAATTCAAACTGCAAAGATACATCACTCCGCGATTTTAACATTAAGGGTGTGCGATAGAATGGCACGTGACCAATTACATGTTATTCGGCTGCTTTATCATTAGAAAAATGAATATCTTGGGCTGAAACTTTGGGAAATGGTTCAAAATACATAAGGGTATGTATCTGGTCCATTTGAGTCTTTATTTTGTTTAAATAGTGCAGTTTTATTACTTTCCTGACTTGGAATGTAACTGAGAACGGGGCTTCAGTGCCCTGGGTAGAATGGAATTAATAAAATGGCATTATTTGAAAAAAATAAAAACTGAAATGGATAGAGACAGATGTACCTTCATGTATTTTAAACCATTTCCTAAAATTCAGCGAAATATTTTTATTTTTTTAATTGCAAAGTCACTGAATGTAATAAAATGTAATAATTGGTCACGTGACAGACGTTCACATGCGTGTAAAGGGCTGTTCAACCATTAAAGCTATAAATGTAAATAACAGAAATTTTTTCAATGGTTGGAAAAATTAAAATAAGTGATTTTATTTTACAAGCAAAGTTAGTAAAGAATCTGAATAGGGAATTCACAACATCTCCCCGGTTTCCCTCTTTTCTCTTTTTTTAAAGAAACCCTCTTTTTCTCCCTGTTTTTAAGAATCTTTCCCCTATTCTCATTTTTCTGCTGAAATGTGAACTGAATAAATATATTTTTTGCTTAGAATTAATCTCGTTTACTTAAAAATTGGAATCTTTAATTAAAGGTTCAATTATTTTGTTGAAAATTCCTTTTGTTGCCGTTGAAAAGTGATTGTTTTCGGTTGAAAATTCAACTATTATATTTCAGATTGAGAATTTTTTGTTGTTGTTTTTTTATTTTAATTGAAAACTAATTTTTTAAACTGCACTTTTGACTAATCCATTATTGGTTGAAAATCTCTATGTCGTATTCTAAATTCGTATTTCTTAGTTGGAAATTATTATTACACCATTAATAATAATTTCCAACCAATTGATTATTTTTAATTTCTAATTTCACTACTTGGTTTAAAGAGAACTTTTTTATTTACAAAAATTCATATTTTATGGTTAAAAAATAAATTGTTTTGTAGGAAAATCGCTTTCTTTGGTTGAACATCTTTTTTGTTGAAAATTCATCTGTTTAGTTAAACTCAACTAGTTGGTTAAAAATGCAATGCTAATTAGTTGAAAATGAACTGTTTTATTAAAAAACTTAGGCTTTTGGGTTCAACGATAAACTGGTTTGTAGAAAATTCCTTTTTGAGCTGAAAAATTCGTGTTCTTTGGTTCAAAATGTTGTTATTTTCGTAGTAAATTAAACTATTCTGTTTAAATTAACTTTCGTAATACAAATTTAACTATTTTTTTGTACATTTGTATTTATGAATGAATTCGCCTATTTTATTTAAAATAAAAACATTTTCTTCGCGAAATATCAGATGATATATTTTTCCCTGGGAATCAATACCCTTTTTTTATTGAAAACTAAACTACATGGTTGCGAATTAAACTTCTGGGGTAAAAATTAATTATTTTTCTCTTGAAAATTCAATGATTTTGTTGACAATTTTATTATTCTGTTAAGAAATCAACTGTCCTGTTAACAATTTGTTTCGTTTGTTGAAAATTTAACTGTTTTCTAAATAAATTAACTTTTTGGCTTGAAGATTCGACTTTTTTTTTAAATGCAACTTTTTGTCGTCTTTTCAAGTTGAAAATTCATCTATTTTGTTTGAAAGGTCAACTATTTTTTTGGTTCAAACGTATTTCTTTTTACAAAATAGTGTAACGCATTTTTTTGGACGGTCCTTAAAATTAATTTATAGGGTTCGAAGTTCATCCTGTTTTTTTCTGTTTGGAATAATTTGTTCTGGGTCAACAAGTTAAAAATATATAAGAAGTTTATCAAACATTTGTTATTATTTAAATTAATCGACACGCAATTTTCGTCTGTTGCAAAGCTTCTTGGCTCTTTATCGTGTTTTGCAAAGTTGCCTGGCTTTCTACAAACAATTCACAAACAGTTTTACTTTTGTATTTATAATTTTTTAAATAAACTCATCGATCGTTTATAGTCTAAATCGAAAAGAGATTCAATAATCTGCAGGTTTATTGTAATAAAACAATTTGCAATCGGTGTTTTTTATTTGTTCTTTGTTTTTGTATTCGTTTAAATAACAGAGGTAAGAATATTTTATAGTATAAATCGATAAGATTTTCAATAACCTTCAGGTTTATTTTAATTAAACAATCTGAAATCGGCCTTTTTTATTTTATTTTTTCATTTGTTTAAACAACAGAGGTAAGAACGCGGAAACCCGATGAAGCCTTTGCTCAAGACGCGATGAACTCGATTTCTTGCTTTGACATTAATTTCACATGGCTTCTATGACCTTAAGAGTTCAGATCCGCTGGATTGACCTACAATTTCTCACAGATCCACCTCGGAAGTTATAAATAAATTATTTTTCCAATTTACCTTTTTTTCTGAAATAATTCCAACATTTCCCTGATGGTCTTATAAAAAGTCATATTCTCATAGGCAATTTAATTGCGCATATTTTTTCTTTAGAGAAAAGGTTCTAGCTTCTGCCGTTTTCGAATTAAACTCGAAAAACCCGTTTGTCAGAAAATACATTTTTGTGTCTTTTTTAAATTAAACTCGCCATGATTTGACCAATTCTTACCATTTGTGGGTGAAATTTTTAGAAAATATTCTTTATGGAGTTGCATGATTGTGGAAGTGAATGATGTATGCACATTTTTATTTAAACAACAGTTATAAAGCTTCAAACTAACTTTGCAATCTTAGGAATTTTATCAAATTCTTTTGAATTCCTTTAAAGTTTTCTAAATTTTTATGAATTTCACCGAACTCTTATTTCCCCTTAATTTCTGTAAATTCACTAGAAATCCATTTAATACTTTGTTTGAATTTATTTTTAATTAACTTAAATTTTGTTGAATTCGCTTTGAATTCCCTTTACTTACATTTAACTCATTTCGATGGAAATGTTTGTCCTTTTTTACTTAAACTCACCATAATTCAGTCGATTCTTAAAATTTTCAAGTGAAATTTACAGGAAATATTCTTCATGGTGCTCTACAACTGGTAGAGTAAATGAAATTTAAGCATTGTTGTTCAAACAAAAGTTATAAATTGTTACGTGATGCATTGCATAAATCACGCATTCATATCTTCAAGTGCATGGGGAGGGTCCACAGAATATGGAACAAAAAATAAAAAATAAACAAAATAAATATTAAAACTTTTCAACATATTTCAGTTGCTTTCTCTTGAAGATTATATTTCAGATGAAAATTTTATTATTTGGTTGCAAATTCAAAAATTTTAAAGTCGTCTTTTTTGTGTGAAATATCCGAGAAACAACGAATAACTTGAGAACAGTATTTGTTGAGAATTTATCTTTTTGGTATAAAATGTAATTATTTTGATGAAGGGTGAACCATTTTATTAAAAAATCATTTCGATCGTTGAACACAGACGAATTTCAATAAATTAAAGTATTTTTAGTTCTAAAAGGAAAAGACCTTTATAGTTAAAAATTAGTTTCTCTTGATGGAAAATTAATTTCTTTAATTGAAAATGTAATTATTCCAGCTAAAGATTTATTATTTTGTTGAAAAAATTGAAATTTGTTGAAAAATCTTACTGGTAACTAAAAATGTAACTATTCCATTTTTGGCTGAAAATTGATTTTTTTTAAATTAACAATTTAACTACTAATGTAACTTTTCCCTTTTGATTGAAAATTGATACTTTTTTATTAAAAATTCGTCTTTATTGGTAGAAAAGTAATTTTTTTCATTGAAATTTCCTTTTTCTGTGGCCTGACAGTTCAACGATTTGGATCAAATGTTTTTTCTTTCTTGATTGAAAAATTTTTATTTGCCGGAAATTCGTCTTTTTGGTTAAAAAATATTTGAAAAACTATTTGGAAAACTATTTTGTTCAAAAAGTAACTTTTTTTAAATTCAACTCTGGATGAAAATTGATTTAATTTGTTGAAACTGTTTTGTTGTTGAAAAATTAGTTATTTAATTTCTCTCGGGTAATTCATCTTCTTTTTGAAAAATAAATTTTTCCTGATAATAATTCAACCGGTTTTGGTTTAACTTTAATATTTTTTGTTTAAAAGTTCGGCTTGGTTGAAAGTTCATTTTTATAGGTAGAAGATTCAGATCTTTGCCTAAATATTCAACTATTTTTTGAAAATTCAAGTGTTTTGTTATGAAGTCATCTTTTTATGATTAAAATTCAACAGTTTTGTTGAAAATTCATCTATTTGGATACAAAAACCATCATTTTGAATTTGATATTCACGATATTCTGTTAAAAATTAAACTACCTTTTAAAAGATTAAATCATTCCTTTACAAATTTAATCTTTTTTTAAATTTAAGCATTTAACTGAAAATTCATTTTAGTAGGTTTCAATTTCTACAATTTGGTTAAAAATTCTACTCTTTTGTTAAAAATTTTTTTTTTAAATAAATCTAAATTAGCTTAAAATTCGGTATCTTAGTCAAATTGATATCAATTCTAATTAAAAAAAGCTCTTTACATATGGAATTCAAGTATCTGTGATAGCACAAAATTATTGCACTAAAAAAAGTTTAGTTTCATTACACCTACAGTTTCTATTCTGTTTCCTGAAAATTATTTTTTTTCTGTAAAAAAAGTACCTGGAAAAATATATTCTTTTTGTCCTGGAAAACCTGAAAAAGTTCTGAAATTTTTTAAGATACGCTAGTCACCCTAAATTAATTATAAATATGTTTCAGGCTGCTGGACTCGATTTGAAAGAAAACCTAGGCGCCGGAGCAGCGGCGTGGCCTTATCCATCGGTTTATCCGCATCCGTACGATGCGGCCTTTGCGAGTTATCCCTTCAACGGGTAAGTTTATTTAATTTTTAATTATCATTATTATTATTGTGTTACCATTAAGCCATATCCCTTAGGAATCATCGCAGGCGAATAGCTTCACAAAGTCATCAAGTAAATCTCTCCACTTAGGCCCATTAGTAGCCATAACTACGATTAATCGTGGTACATTTTCTTAAATCACATTTGGGATCTGATGCTTCCTCGCAGACTCGCAATTCCTGAAAAAAACAACAAATCACACTGAAGCGAATTAAATATTCATGAGGCTTATATGACGCGAGAAAATATTTTTAAAATAATTAAAAGCTTTCATGCTATGTTGCTTCGTGATATCATGAGGGGACCGAATGCTTCAGAGTGGTTTATCACACGAGAATCGAGAAATAATTAATACTTCATAAATCATCGGACCCGCGATTTTCCTCTACATTGTGTGAGATACATGAATTATGCGTGTATACAAACACTTTTTATCATTTTTAATGAGATTGGGTTAATCGACCATGATGCAATGTAGATTTTAAATATTAAAAATAAATGAGGCTACTTTATATTTTTAGAAATAATTGTTCAGCCTTTAAACGATTCGGTAGCTTTTATCAAGTTTTAGAAGTTAAAAATTCTAACAATTGCAATTTGAAAGAAATTGTTCCTTCTTTTTCTTTTCGAATTTTTGTTCGATTTTCAATATTAAAAAAAATGAAATATGATAAAATATTTTGCTAAAAAAATGGTCAAATAGGGTTCTTTTTGATATAAAAAAGTTCTTTTTCCTAAAACTGCTTCTTATTAATATAGGAATAGCTCTTAATCATACAGAAAAAAAGTTCTTTTTCCTAAAGCTGCTTCTTATTAATATAGGAATAGCTCTTAATCATTCAGATAATTAAAAAGTTACAATAACTTCGGGGATCAAATATAGAATAATAATCAAGCAATCATAGTACTTAAAAGCAGTATTTGATATCCCTTAACATTTTTTTTAACTATCGAAATTCTTTAAGAGTTTTTAAATTTTCTTGGTGTTAAAAATTGTTTGAAATTGTTGTAATTCCTTGAAATGGCCTAAAATTGTTAAAATAATCGGAAATCTTCAAGATCGCTTGGAATCCTTGGAGATTCCATAAAATGCTGCAAATATTGTAAATTCGTATTTTAATCTATTGAAATATTCCTAATAGTTAATAATCCTATATAATCTTTGGAAATCCCAAAAAGCTCTGTAGAATCGCTTGAAATTATTTAAATGTCTTCAAATTCATTCAAAACTTTAAAATTGGGAAATTAGTTGAATTCCTTTATTAGTGAAAATTCCTTTAATCTCCTTGAGAATAGAATATATTGAATCTAAATATCTGTTGAAATTCCTCACCAATTCTATACTCATCTTAAATCCTATCTGAAATCCTAAAAAAAATTTGAAATCCCTTAAAATCTTTGAAATCGATAGGAATGCTTTAAAATTGTATTCTCTAGAATTTTTTATATCGAATCCCTGAAGATCCTTGGAAACCTTAAAAAATTGTTATAATGTCCTAAGTTGTTTAGATCTCATGAAATTCTTTGTAATCTTCTAAAATAACGTAAAATACTAAAAATCCTTAAAAATTTGTTCAATTACTTCTCCTTTGAAACTGTTGAAATTGCTATGAATTCCTTGAAATTTCATTACCTAGAATTTATTTACCTATTTCTTATTTATTTACAAAAGTAAATATTTTCTTCCACTTTCTTTACCAAGAAAATAACTAGCTGAAAGAAACTAGTCAATTCTTATCAGCGGTAGTTTCTTTTATAGTTCCATGTAAGTTGCGATGCAATCGGTACTTGTCGAACTTCAGCGCGCTTTGGCCGTACGTTAAAGATAACGAGCGGCGGGTAACACATAAACATTCTAATAAATTAGCGTTCAGTTGACCCGCGACTGTCGCCGCAACGTTCTTCTCACTTGCTCCGCATGCAAACTCGGAATCGCGTGTCATAACTCGACCGGTGAAAGGTCCATGTAGATAAATCAATCTGTTGCTGGTGATTATTAGAAATCGGGCTACAAGAGTGGGAGCAAGATAAAAGCTTGAGAAGGACTCGAGAATAAGTGTCATTAGCTGAGTCAGTAATTAGCAGCTTTATCTTACTCCCTGGCTCTACAAGATAGAAAATCAATCTTCATTCTTATAAACTCAAATACTTTAATATCTTTTTAAATCTAGCATGTTTAAATTATTGAGCCAACCATCCGAATTTGGGTCACCCATCTGACTTTAAGTCACCCATCCGACTTTGGGTCACCCATCCGACTTTGGGTCACCCATCCAACTTTGGGTCACACATTCGACTCTATTTATGGTTTACCAATCCGACTCTGCCAAAGGGTCACCAATCCGAATATCAACCCTGGCGAATGATTGGTTATGAATCGGAAATAAGAGAAAAGAAGTGTCATAATGAAGAATTGCAAAGGAAATAGAATTGGGCAATGAATCATAATGGATATTGCACGCTGGTGGTTGGGGAGAAGAATATCAATGATGGTTGGCATGGAAGTGGTTCAGAGTCACGTCGGTTGTTACCCAGGTAAGGTAACGTGGGCTGACAACGACAACGTCAGGCAACTCGAGGAATCTGACGCACTTCCGGTGAGACTGCTTCGTATGCACGGAAGCGATCAGGTACTACAGCTTGCTTAGCATCCATTCGGTCTAGTCGCTAGCACACTGACTCTTCCTTTATCGAGACCTACCGCCGGTTTGCGCCGGAACTGAATGAGCAAACGCAGGGTAAGCGTTGTCGGAAAGGAATTGCTTTTGTCGCATTTGCAAGCTGTGACACCTGTTTCTACGATATAATTCTACAGAATGTTGATTTTGACACCACTTTTCCCATCATGAAAATTCATGACTGATTTACGACTGTTTCCTCTGAATGCAATTTTGTTTCGTTTCGAGTTCATTGATCAATTGTCCAATTTGGTTAATTAAGTTTTTTTTTATTTCTTGTTTCGATTGTAAGCTCCCAAATTGATAGCTATGGAAAGCACACAATGAAAGAGTCGAGGATTTTATTTCGCCTTACAAAACATCCGCCTTCTGGATTTGTTTAAGCTCCTAATTGACATGGTTGGATAACCCCATGTCAAACGATAATGCAACATTTTTAGCTCTTAACTCGACTTCCAAATTGATTAAGATTTCAATTACACGAAAGTGTATGAATAAATCACACCATTTCCATTCACTTCGAATTCCATTTGATTCATTGCTCTTCCTCTCTGGATCGACACTAATAAGCCAATCAAGTCTTACAATCTCCATACATTAAAAAATATCTTGAAAATGAACTTCTATGAAAAGGGATATTAAATTTACTAGCATTTTCGTGAATTCGTCGGAAACCGTTTGTTCAAGATAAATTAAACTCTATCCAGAAGAAATATGCGTGACTGTCACTTAATCGTAAGCATATAAAAAGCCTATAATGCAGTGTTGGCATGCACGGCCGCGAGGTCGGGATCGACCGGGTTAACGGTCTTGTCTTTCCGGTGGATTGGCCCTGCTTCCGGGGACATATAGGGTAGACAATAAGAAAGAAGCAGTGGCATTTGTAAAATAAAAATCGTGTTTGTTGTATGCGTATGTCGCGACACGTATTAATAAGTTTGTCCGTACAACGGCTGATGTGTCAGCACGCGCCCCAGGACTCCGTTTTAAACGTGAGATGAATTAGATTTCTGATATAGCAATTTTTTTCTTATCACAGCTGAAACTGCTAAACATTATTCAGAATTAAAAAGGCATGAATAGTAATGACTGGTTGAGTTGTGTTTTACCAAAATCTTAATATCCTACTGTTCGAATCCAGGCTCGATTTGTTCTTATTCTAAAAAGAAAAAAAAAACTAGTACAGTAGGACATTAGTTTAAACTTAGATTGTCAAGTGAATATCGTGTTATTTAAAGTTTTAATTTTATGTTGAAAAATTGTTATTATGAGACAAAACGCACTTAAAAAGTGCGATTATACTTAAGGTTACGACAGCGATAGCGATAAGACGAGACGCACTGCGATTCGATGATCGAAGGTCGAATGACCGGTACTTTAGTTTCTATTTCATTACAACATAGTCAGCATATTAGTTGAGATGCAGTAAATTATTATCACGAGGTCATCAAAACGACAAGAAACTGATTATATACTTTTCAACTTCTATTTTTTGTCCCCTATCTCGGTCAATTCACTGTCACTTTTTTGTACATCCTGAAGGAAAATTGAGCTCAACAGCTAACTTCAATTCGAACCTAGAAATATAGCAAACAAATTATCAAATGTGTTAATCCGATTGATTTTAAATGAGACTTTTGTACTCCAGAAGATCGTCAGACATTAAACTCTTGAGTTCAAATCCCTTGCCAAGTCCCTTAATTACCCCAACTCTCATAATAAGCCTCCAGGTTAGCCTGACGTACTCAGGCTTGTGGGTTATCCAATTTCTAAAATCCTCTGCTGTCTGCAGCCAGGTTTATATCAAAAGCGATCGAACTCGCTTAAAAATTTTGTCAGGGAAGTGGAAAACTGCAAAAAAACTCATGAAAATTTATGAATTAAACCGGTAAATTATTTTAGAGTTGAAAATGATAATGTGTGGTGATGACGGTTTGTCAGTAACGAGGTTTGGAAACGTGTCACTGACTCTGAAGCAGAGCTTTCTACACATCTCCCGGCTCATCGGTTCTGACTAACCTTTGAAGGGTCCCTAACGTGGTATACAAAAAGCATCCCCCGACCGTAACCGGGTCATTAAACGGCAGTACATCATCCTAGACGTCCATACGCCATGGACGATGTATGGGGTTTTACACCACAGTCTTTGGCCCACGTACTCACTTCGTCATTAGCCACAAATATTCTGCGTGTTGGCATTATACCCTCGAAACTTCGTGGGATTTTCACTCTCGAGAATCATCCATGAGAAAGTTCCTACTAATGAAAGTCGACTCTTTTTTTTTCTACCAAAATTATAAAAAAGGTTCACTTCCAAAGTACCAGGGAAAATATTTGACTACAAGTTATAGAAGATTATAAAAGTCATCTGTTTAGTTCTAATTTTTAATAGGGGATTGGGGGAAAGTTTTTTAAGATTCGTGACATGGGGGGGGGGGGGGGGGGGGGGGGTAAATGTAGAATGTAACATCACGTGGAAAATATAAATGTGAATAACAATTTTTTGGAATGCCTGGAATTTGTGGATAAAAATTCATCTCTTTTAGTCGAAATTTCTACTATTTGGTCGGAGAATTAATAAATTTTTTCTAGGGAAATTTTACCTTTTCTATTTTTTGTTCAATGTTTATTTTTTTAACGGAAAAGTCTACTAGTATATTTTCGGTTCAGCATTAATTTCTTTTTGTCAGAATTTCTCCTATTTAGTTAAATATTTAATTATTTTGTTGTAAATTCGTCTTTTTTACTTGAAAATTAATTTATTTACGTAAAAATTTACGTATCCTATTTTATGTTAAAAATTGATCGCCTTTAGTTAAAAATACAACTATTCAAATTAATTAAAGCTTAAAATTAATTTTTTAAAAGAAAATATACCTTTTCCATTATTGGTTGAAAATTTCTGTATTTTATTCTAAATTCCTCTTTTTAAATATACAATTTTATTATTATCTTAGCGAATTCAACTATGTGATTGAAATGAAGTTTTACTAAAAAATTCTCAATTTTAGATCAAACATTGAACTGTTTTGTAGAGAATTGGTCCCTTTGGTTTGAAAATTCAACAATTTTGTTAGAAATATTTTTTCTCTCGACAGAAAAGTCTTCCCTGGTGGAAAATTAACTGTTTTGTTGAAAATTGTTACTTCTGGTTGAATTTAACTGTTTTTGATTTAAAATAAAAAAAATTTGGTTGCAATGTGATTTATTACAATTTTGATTGAGAATTTATCTTTTTGGTTAAAATCGACTGGTTGATTTAAAATAAAAATATTGTTTGATATTGAAATATCAAATGTTATATTTTTTGTTGAGAATTAATCTTCTTTGATTGAAAATGGAACTACTTGGTTGAACTTTTTGTTAAAAAATCGTTTTCTTTTGGTAGAAGATTTTTGGATGAAATTTTCGTCCTTTCGGATTAAAAATTATATTATATTTAAAATTAATCTTTTTGTCCGAAAATCCACTTGGTTTGTTGAAAATACGCCTTTTTGTATTAAAAATTCATCCTCTTTGGTAGAAAAGCCTATTTGGTTAAAAATTCATCTGTTCGTGGTTAAATTTAATTTTTATTTGTATGAAAATTCGACCATTTGGTTATAAATTCGACTCTACTATAGGTTGCAAATTCAACTACCTTTATGTAAATTTTGTTTAATGATGTTAGTGTTTTAATTTAGGCGTTTATCAAATTAAATGAAAGAAAGTTTCAGTAGCTTTCTTCAGTATCAAAAGATTATGCATTCGTCTGGTTCTATGTATCGCTAAAAGAGTAAGTTGAAGACAAAGTTTTGAGTTAGATAAATATTTAATCATTGAATCTTCATTGTATCCTGTCTGGCTGATAACGAAACTATGTACTGGGTGTGATGGGGCTACCTATTATTTATAAACATCCTGAATATCTTCGAGATAATATTATGCGATTGCAGGCTGTATGGTGTATAAATAATACGAGACACCAGAGACCAGACGGTAGTAATGCTACTTTTATTGCAGTTTGCTCTCTACTTTCTTTAATATTTATAGATAGTGCGACAATGTAGAATGTAAAGGCCATCAGTCACACCATATCCATTATTAATCATCAGAATATTATTTTCTCAACTGGCAAACTCATTAATTTCGAGGTCTGCAAGAAACGTTTAAATGCTGTCGCATTTTTACTCGAATTATACAATTTTCTATTTTAAATTTTAACCATAAAAGTTTAACATTTTTAAATTTGAGCCAGATTGATCTAATTGGGTTAGTATGACTAGTTTTTGATTTAATCAGTCAAATAGGTGACAGTGCTGACATGCGCGAGTATCGCCCCTGAAACAGAAAAGATGGCGCTACATTCTGCACCGAAAACTGGCTACACCTCCAGCTGATAAAATGTAACGAGTGGCTTCCACGTGCATAAAAGGAGGGTCGTCGAAGTTAGATATCACCCTTAGGCCCAACTGCTAACAAGGGGCGGAGCCCTTCCAAACGAGCTCACCTGCCTCCCCACTGCTTCACCGCATTGCTGGCAAGATGGACAGTGGTCACATTAGGTTCCCACTGGTTCGCTAATGTGTGTGCACACACGTGTTCATGTTCTTATACGTATGTACGATTTGCCAACGATATGATTACAAGAAATGAGACACTAAAAAATGTTTGAATAAACTTCAGCGTTTTATGCTTCACAGAACACGATAATCAGTTTTATTACGGAAAAATTATACCTTCTCCATTAAAAATTGAAGGTTCGCAATTACTATGCATTCAGAGATACAAATGATGTCTTTCGATTACAAATTTTCTCGAGAATATGTTGCTAACTAAATTCACGTGTAAGATTTGTAGTTATCTTGTTTGAGAATGAAAGACTGAATGAAAGCATTGTAGATTATGAATAACTCGATATGGAATCTCGAGAGACGTTCATAGAAGTGATAACAATCCAGCCTGTCACATGAATAAAATCTTAATTGGCGATAAGTTTCCAGACCTTTGAACTGCGATAGAAAAAAGCAGCGGTTTTTTTTAAAAGAAGAGCTTGTTACTTAGTAGCAGTTTTTTACAATTTTATGTACGAAATTTATAAAGGGAGATAACGCGATGCAATTTGACATGAAATAATGTAATTGATAGCCCATAGTGTTTTTTCCGATTCTTTTTAAGTTGTTAGATAAGTTGTTGTGACTGGAAGGTGGCAGATTCGTACAAATAGTACGTATAGAGATTATATATGCTGTCTTTTTCTTAAAGATTTCAAGTTAAACTCCTGTGTTTGTTACAAAAAAATGTTATGAAGACATTTGGTTAAGTAATTGAACTTCAAGAAGAAAATACATTCTCGGGGATAAAATATTTCATCTAATTCTGATTGATGTCCTGCTTGATTTTCCAATAATTCTCATAATCTTCATTGTTCTTCATAGACATTTATCTTGCTTATGTTCTTATTATACTGGCTTTAGTGTATATTCCCCGGTCGTTGATATTCCGACCATAAGAAGATCCAAACCAATGGTAATAGATTGATGAATAAACATAGCTATCACCAGTTTAAATTATATGAGTGAAAGAACATCAAGAAAAGAATAACATCAACTAAAATCAGCCAGAGAAGATCAATATGAACATCAAGTTTGATATTTATCAGAAGACCAATAAAAACAATTAGAAGCAGAGCTAAGTTAAAGTGGAACAGAAGACATAAAACAAGGAGAAAAATAGAACAACAGTAAAATTCTCATTCCGAGTTGAACTTTTCTCATTAACCAGAGAATTTCGAAAACCATGTTAATTAAAATAAATCCCTAATTCCCTAAACCTCCCTATGAGTTTGCAGACCCTGTGCTCCCGAACATTACCAATGATAATACACAGCCCGCGGATGAACTTGGACTTCATCAGCGTAGGTTTGACGAGTTCTGATGCTCCAGGCAACAGCCAATGATATGACTCGTCAGTTGGTCCAAACAGAGACAAGGAGATAAAGAGAGAGTGAGAAAGGTAGACGAGGCTTGGGGAGGTGGTGCAGGGGCCTGGAGAGCACGGTCCGATTAGCAATCACCATGGAAACAAGCAGTTGATGCGATCACTTTGCGCATGAGAGGAAAGGGCTGCGTTCGATGTGCCTATGTAGATATATTCCATCGCGTATATAACCATCGCATTTAAAGCATCGCGATGATGGTGGTGGTGGCCTGGTTGGGGGTGAGAAATAGATTGGGAGAACCGTGCACGGTAGGAGAGTAGGTGGCGAGAGAAAGAGAAGGTGGCCCGGGATGGAGGATCGGGAGAAAGCAGCAGTTCCCGTTCTCTCGGCCGGCTGCCTGTTATCATGAGAAACAAGCTTCCACTCTGATTTTTTAATCCGATCCCACCGTCCACCCCCCCCCCCCCCCCCCCCCCCCCCTCTGCTGCCAACTGAATTTTAAAATAACTGCAGAACGCCATTTGCTCCTCGCAAACAGACCGGGGTTAAGCCCCTCTCTCGTCTCTGTTCATACTTCTTTTTTTCATACATCTCTTTCCATATATTCCTTTCTCTATCTCTATTTCTCTTTTTATATATCTCTTTTGATGCCCTTTTTTTATGGATCTTTTTCTTTTTGATGCCTCTTTTTTCCAGCATCTCTCTGCTGGTAGAGTCGACGGATGGATAGGCCAGGACAGGATATGGGATAGGACAGATAGAGAGATATATTCACGAAGGCCGCTCGGATGCCAAATTGAAATGTTTAGCGCGTCGTTTCAGCTGCTGCGATCCTGCATGCAATAGGAGAAATAGAGCCCTAGGCATCCCCTGGTACCGTAGTAGGGAAGATAAGTGACAGTTTTATTAATTTCCCATCTCTGGTGTTCTGCCACCCAAACCACCCACTGTCGTCACTCTTGCGAGTTCGTACACACAAACTTGTAAGCATATAGACTTATAAACAATGCGATATGCAGGCACACGTTGCTTGTATCAGCAGGGCTGGTGGGATGTGAAATAAAGCTCAATAATGGCGCAGCGCCGTGACGCCTACCCCCTTTCAGCCATCGTGGAGTCTTTCGTCTTCCAAGACCCGAGGGAAATTTTTTAGTTTTTATTATCACGTCTCATGATAAGACATTACAACTCTACTTTACCAACAACTTGAAAGAAGAAAGTTTATAAAATATTCCGTGAAGCTGATGAATCAGAAAATCCGATCAAAGACAGGAACGAAATTAAAATCGAGGACCAAAATGTCTGAGGTTGAATTTGGAAGTAAGTCCTGGTTCTTATCTGCTTGGTTAAAAAAGGAGTAAGAGAAGCGTCTAGAGAAGTCTCTGGGTCGGCAGTGGAAAATTTAATTTCGATCCCGTCGATTCAGCAGTTATACCGAAGTTTAATCTTTGATAAGGGTTAGTCTTTTAGTAATGGAATCCCGGAGGGTCGGTCGGGCCTGCGAGAGTGGGATGAGTGAAAAAGGGTCTGCAAAGATGGCAGAAAGGAAGCTTAAACCGTTAGATAGAGATCTGCCTCAGGACGAAAGTAATACCTACCACTTATACCCTGAACTCGACTTTTATACGGTTGAGGCGTAACGAGCCTCACGATTGGATAACTTTTCCAACGCTAACTTTCCTCCAAGAGGACTCGTGTTTTTTTTCTGAAATCGAGTGTCATCCAGAGTCTTCCAAACTCCTAGGATCTTGTTGTACCTTTTCGATTTTTCTGTTCTATATTTTTGTTGATGGAATCTTTAAACCAAGAACTTTTTCGCTTTTTATACATGATGACGAATCGCAGACACTTTTCGGTAGAATCTAATCAAGCTTTTCTGATTTTTTGTTGCAGATATGGAATGGATTTGAATGGGGCGAGGCGGAAAAACGCAACCCGCGAAACGACAAGTACCCTGAAGGCTTGGTTGAACGAGCACAAAAAGAATCCGTATCCGACTAAGGGAGAAAAAATAATGTTAGCAATTATTACGAAAATGACCCTCACTCAGGTGTCTACGTGGTTCGCTAATGCCCGACGGCGACTGAAGAAGGAGAACAAGATGACGTGGGAACCGAGAAATAGGGTGGAAGATGAAGACAATAACAATGACGATGATGACAGTGGGAGGAAAAGCGTGGATGAGAAAGATCGATTAGGTGAGTTGATCATATCAGATTTGCTGTTTACAATTTAACAGAGATGCTAATTTTTTATTCTGGGCCATTTATGTGATAGAGGTCATTATTTTCTTTCTGTAATTTGAAATACATTTTTTTAAAATAATGCGAATTTTTTAAAACCACAAAGAAACATGATAAGAAAGCAATAAATGCATAAGAAGGCAGTCTAGTAATTAAAATGACATAGAAAACAAGTTATGCTTTTAAGCTTTATAGCGAAAACAAGAAAATTAATAACACGTTTTAGTATGACTATATTAATTTTATTACAGTTTCTCTACAATCTTTAGAACTGGTGCTATACCTGTACTTTGAGTTATCTTGTAAGTCCATAAGTTGACTGTGCATAAATTAATTTTAATTGGTTGCTCGGATGGAATATAATTTTGCGAAAAATTTTCTCTCCGTAATTAAAATTTTGAATGCTTTAAAGTGGTTTCAATGGTTAATCACGAAATGTTTTCGGTGTCATAAAATATTGAATTGCAAGTCTCGATATATTTTTATTAATTATGTAACGAAGCTTATTTTGTTCCCAATGCAAGTTGATAATTTTACGCCCTCAGAAACCAAATAGTGTCGCACCCCAATATTTGAACATTTTTAAGTTGTATTTTTTTATTTGAAACTAAAAATTTACAAATTACTTCAGTTGATTTATTTGGTGTATGCACGCCGCCTTGCGATTTCCGCTCAACGCAGAGGCACCAACGGCACAGTTCTAAATTAATCCTTTGAAGGCCTACTTGCTTTAAAACAATTTCTTCTAATTTTTAATGAAGATTAGCATCAGAATAACATCTTTCCTTCAATTTTCTGTCAATAAGAATAGCTTTCAAAAGCTTCTGAACCCGCCTTCAACCGAATCCCTTAATTTATTTTCCAGATTCGAAAGACTCAGGTACGGGATCAAGTGAAGATGGTGATCGACCAGCTCATCGTATGGATCTTCTGCACGCGTCTGGAGGACCTGGCGGTTTTCCTGTGAAGGCGGAAAGTGAGTGGAGTGAGTCGAGGGCTGATAGTGGTCCGGATAGTCCCGAGTGTCTCTTTGATCAAAGGGAACCAAGGCATCCAATGCAACTCCAGCATCCGGCATACCTAGCGTCATCCAGGCTGCTGCGCCATCCATCCCCTGAAGCAACCTCTCCAGGAAGTCATCACATACCACCCAGTACGAGCGCCTCGTCAACCGGAAGCGCTACCACCAAACCCAGAATCTGGTCCCTGGCTGACATGGCCAGCAAAGATGGTGATCAGCCTAGTCCAAATTCCGCGAGTCTGATGTCCTCCTACAATTCATCAGGTGGTGGAGGAGGTGGAGGTGGAAAAATTGTGAGTCCCCTTGCGAGTAGACTGCCACCTCATCACCCCCTTCATCCGGCGATGCATCATGGATCCCAATTCGTCAGACCTCATCCGGACTTCTACAGAAATTTCTACGGTTCGCCACATCTCGGCTCAGGGGACATGTCTCTCCTTGAAACTTATTCGAGGACTCTTGGAGGCCTGAGTGGTGCGCCAGGAATGCTGACCTCCACCTCCTCTTCCTCTGACGTGAAACCTTTTCCTCCGGAGGTAAAACCTTTTCCTTCGGAATTAAAACCTTTTCCCGGAGATGCTAAATCCTTTTCCCCGGACACAAAACCCTTTTCCCCGGATTCTAAATCTTTTTCCGGGGACGTTAAACCCTTCTCGATGAATGGAGGATCCGGCAGCAGACCTTCAGGTGGTGTTTTGACATCCTCTTCGGGAGTCTCACCCTCGTCTTCGTCTTCGGCATCCTCGGCCGGATCCGACCAATCACCTCATCCGAGTGGCGGTCATCCGCCGTCGGAATTGAAGTCTCCTGGACGAGTGTGATTCCACTAGTGAACTGTTGAGGTATTCGAAAGACAGTTATCATGACAATAAGAGACTATAAATTTGTAATTAGTGTACAGAATGCAATCCCTTTGATTCTCTCCCAGAGAAGATTTGCCCTGCTGCTTCCAGATAAAAATGATATAAAAAGGATTGAGAGTAGTGAAGTCCAGAAGTAGTGAAGTTATCGAAATACCTTTAGATAGTGTCGTATAAATATTATACATACATACAAATATACATAATTATTAATATTATTTATGCGTTTGTAAATAGTAGGTCTGGACTGTCCAGCCAGTGTATGTATTGTATGTAGAGTAGTGTGATAATTATTGAATTGATAATGATAAAATAATTATTATTGTAATAATTATTATTATAGAGTATAATAATTATTATTGTATCTGAAATCCTAATTCATACTAACGATCGATGACGATTATTATTACGACAGTGATGATTATTATGATTATTATTATTGTTATTGCAATGTTTATAATATTATCGATTCACGTCAACTCAGTCGGTCATGATGAGATATGGATCGTTGATCGCTGCGGCACTTTGCGAGTCAAATCACTTTCGATTGATACGATTAACGAGTATTTTAGGCTTTTAATTGAAAAGTGTTTAATGGCGGACACTTTTTTTTATCGTGATCGAGAAAGGATTTGTTGCTTTTAATCGATAGAGAATCGACTCGCAATCTGCCTCAATTAATCGTACTTCCTATTGCGTCGCACCTTCTCGATGATTGGACGAATATTGTAGAGTCTATTAAGGTCTTTTTAGACAAAGAGGCTGTGACGCAAGGATTGTCTACATATCATGTCATGTCGTGAGTGAACGATCGCCATCACCTTTTAGTCATTCGTGTCCAAATTTCATCGTTTACCTGCCGATACCACATTGGCAGCGGCGGGTGGCCTCTGTCCTTTCGCAATAAACGAATCATTATGAAATCATTAAACATTCTCTTTTATTGAATACCTTATACCTATCCCTATTTCCATTTTACTTTTCAATCACATCAGGCTAAATTGGAACTTGATTTAGTAGCGTCAACGAAGCATTTTAGTTGGAAGTCCTCTCTTTTATATACTCGGTTGGGGAAAAAGCAAAATACAAAATTTTCAATTTGGTATAAATGCACTTTCTTAAAATTGTGCTTCGATATGCAGTTACTAGGAAATCCGGAAACGTACTTAAAGATAAGTAATTCATAGCAATTCATTATAATTTCACGATAAAAAAAAAAGAAAACAAAGGAAATTTAAACCTATAAACTAAAAATAACGCCGAGATTTTGAACCCGGAGGGGGGGGGGGGTAACTCGCTTTTTATTGTAAATTCAAAGATGTAGGCCTAAAACAAACACACAAGAAAAGATATATATATATATACACATACATACATCCATATAAGACTTTGGTTACGGTCTGAGAAGACGGCTGGATACTAACTTCCATATATCACAACACTGCACCTTTTGGAGGGACAAACAAGTATTTATATTTTAACAAGTAGATCTATTGTTATATTGTTATATTTTTTACTCATATTGCAGTCATAAATAGCTAAAAATTAAATTAAAATACAATACAATTTTTTCGAATAATTATCATTTTTTATGATAGTGCAGTGACATAAAATTAATATACATAACACAATTATAAATGTCTATTTATTTAGTATTTAAACAATTAATGGTGAGAAATTTAATATTCTATATCAGACATTACTGAAAATATAATGAAATTTAAATAAATAAAATGTTATAAAGACTTAATTATCAGTTTTTTTTGGAAATATTTGATTAAATGTAAATAATTTAGTGCTTTACTCACATATATACAAAAAATAGAAAATTTAATTCTCATTAATATTCTGCGTATCAGAGATACGATTAATCGCAATTAATAATAACAATACGATGCTTGTTTATTATGCGAGTTAAACGAATACATTACCTTTTTCATTACCACGCCACATGGAAATTGTATCTACTTTTACTGTCTCTAACAACTTATTACTTTCTTTTCCCTAAATATCCACAAACAACTCTGAAACTATCTTTTTCCAAAATTACTTTTTAATGGTCTCTTTTCATCATACTTTCTCGAAGAGATCAAAATTATTTAGAATTAATTATTTCAGAGCTTTAGTAATAACTATAATTCTTGCGAAAAAATAGTATAGGGGATTCAAAAGCGTTCAGAATGGGTCGTCCAAAAACACATGGAAAATATAAATGTGAATAACAATCTTTTGAAATTTAAAAAAAATCAAAATAAATTGTTACAAGACTTTCTTATTCTCAAAATAGAATAATTGTGTACTAAATAATTTAATTTTTAACGGAAAACATGAATTTTCAGCTAGGAAGATTAATGTTTTGGAAAAAAGGCGAATTAAAAAAAAATGAATTTTTAAACAGTCTATTGGATTTTTAACTATAAAAGATAAACTTTCGGCCAAATAGTTGCAGTTTCTTTTGAGAAAAATAAATTTGACCAAAAAATGAAATACTATAATTTTCAATCAAAAAATTAATTAAAAATAAAACCGGATGTTAAAAAAAATAGTTGAAGTTTTAATGAAATGTATGAATCTTCACCTGAAATAGTTTAATTTTTATTAAAAAATAAACAATCAAACAAAAGTCTAGGAATTTAAAAAAAATTTTAATTGTCAACTAAAGATATCAATTTTCAACTAAAGCCATGCACCAAACAATACATTTTTAACAAAGTACTTCAACTTTTAAGCTAATAGTGGAATTTTCGACCAAAATGATTAATTTTATAACTTAAAAGATGAATTTTTAACAAAATATAATGCAATAGTGTGTCAAATACGTACATATTTCTTGACTCACACAGCAAATTTTTACTATGTATATATATAATTATTAATATACAATCTATTCTAACAATTTTTTTTAATTCTGAAATGACTATATAAAGAGATTTTCAGAAAAAAATGGAGGCAAAACCTAATTTTTAAAATAAATATCATAAATATTGTTTAAACAATATAAATAATTGTTTGCCCCCTTCAAAAGATTTCTGATTTTAAATAATTTAAGATAACAAAATTAAAAAAGTAATTATTATAATCGGAGCTGTTGTTAAGGACTTCCAAATCTTACCCGTTTTATGTATTCATTGATTATACTAATTATACACTTTTTTCATGGAATTTAAAAATTATCTCAGCCTCAAAAATGGCCAAAACACGTTTTTCGGGGAGATTTTACTCGGTTTTTCTCGAAAACTAGAGCCAATTCTTTGCTTTGGTCTATGGATTCAGATTCTATAGGAAAAAATCTATCGAAATCAGTTATCATTGGCCATGTTGAAGAAAAGCTCTATCCACTAATTAGCAGGTAGAGCACCTGAACGGGCGATGACCAAAGGAGCGCGAGCTACCTTGGAACCTTCCCCTTCCAGTGGGACCCTTACCCCTCACACCTGTCTTGGCGCGCTTAGTCGTCGAGATTGCGGGAGGGGGTCTATTGTCGCCAATGACCTTAATGACCTCCGATTACCGTTGCAACTGTTGTCTCGAGAAAATTATGAAAAATCTAATAAAAATTCGATTCTAGGTATCGAGTGTTTGTGAACTGCTTCAATATAAGATCTATAGACCTCAGTTTTATAAAGTGTAGCTGCAATTCCCTACTGTGCACAATAGGAAAGCCTGCTTACCTAAAATACTGACAAGTAGAACGGTCATTGCGTCAGTAGCCCAGGGAAGCTTCGCCACTTTGCCAGTGTTTTTTTTCGATAATGAGCCCTTTTATAATCTTCGAAAAAGAAAACACAAGTTTTAGCTTGTTTTAGTTAAGCGCATTTCCTGACTTTAGAGGCCATCCTCAGGTAAGACTCACAACAAAAATATACTAAATATTTAACAAATACTATGAGTGAAGGATACTATTTAAACAATTATTTAACTTTCCTTAGTTTTGAATAGTAATATATTGTAGCAAAGCAAGCGAGAAAAGAAGAGATCAAAGTTCACATATATGATATTTTTTAAGGTTTTTAATTTAGCAGTGGGTCAGATGTACAATTAGTTACTGTTTATAATCGGCTACAGGTCGCGTACTTCAGCGATGCTGATTTTTATTATTTTATAAATGCTAAAAATTCCAATTTTACGAGAACTGTGGTTTCCAATTTTTAATTTTTTATCAGTGCAACAATATATAAAGAAATATAATGACAAAGTTGGCAAATTGTTTTTGAAGCAGTTTTCGAAATTCAGGCTTATATTATATTATATTATATTACATATATTTGTATACAAAAATGAATTGCGATATCTAAACCAACAAGAATATATTTCAACGTATAACATTTTTGGTGGCCCTCAAAAGGGCCGACGTTTTTTAAGACTTTATGAACAATAAAACATTCTAATTGTGGAATTGTGGAATTTTGTTTCGTGATATCTATTATTTAAATTCTAGCGAGATAGTAGAAACATACTGATTCGACAAACTCAAGGCGAAAAATTATATTTGCATCGTAATCTACTATTTATACTTTCGACTGCTGCATGTTTGTTCTTCGAATGAGAATTTTGATGTTGATAAAGAGAATCAATACTATTACATTTAAAATTCGTGTAAACTTGGATTCTAAACAAAACTTTAACTGTTTGAAAAATGCGCTGAGACAGGTGTCAGGGGTATGGGTCCCACTGGAAGGGGAAGGTTTCCAGGTAGCTCGCGCTCCTTTGGGGTACACCCACCTGACCGGCAATCGGAAGACCTGTGGTGAATTCCCAGCGGAGAGAAGAGGAAGGTGCTTTTTCACAAAATAAAATTTAATTCTTTGTTGTTTTTTGCAAGCTCAAAACTTAACTGAAAAATATAAACCTTTTATAAGGGGCTTTTCCTATTTTCTAATAAATATTTTTCAAACTTGATTATCTTCGTTGTTCATCTGCAGAAGCAAATATACATACTGGGCAATTCAATTTTTGATTGGTCCAGAAATGAAGTGAATTAGTCTCATATAACCCATAAAGAAACACATTTAATAAGGGTTTTTGTCAATTTTTTGGGCTTTCTTGACATAATTTTTTTGAATGTAAAGCATTTTCAGAAGGCACCTTCTAAAGATTTTGTAATTGTAGTAGAGGATTAGAAATTGGATAAGTGGTCATCCATATATTACGTGACGGATATATATGATGGGTGGTGGGGGCATTTTGTAATTTAATAATTTGTTGAAAAATAGTAAAATAATATAAGAGTTCAGGGACGCCTAGAAGAAACATTTTTGTGAAAGCTAAGGTAGCCTCTAAAAGTAACTGGTATTTAATTGAATATTTCAAACATTCATTTTGGCAGAGAAGTTACAAGTTTTTAAAGTTTGAAATATTAAAAAATATTTTTATAGGTTCCAGAATTATTGTGTTTTTATGCTGGGTTAAAGGAATACTTATTTACAATTTTATCAAGTATATTTGATCAAAGTTTCAAACAATTCTGACTAGATCAAAAATGAAAAAAAAATTCGAAATAGAAAATTTCCAAAATTATAAAATTACCTATTATTTGAAATTTTCTTGAAAACTGCTGAACTGAAAAATTCCTGCATAAGAAACATTATAAAATATCGAATACATTGCAGAGTAAAGGAAATTAACGAATTATAAATAATTCCCCAATCTATAAACAATTTAAAATTCGTTAATGAATAATAAATAAAATAAGGTACTTTTATTTGAGGAACATATTTTCCATTTTATTTATTATTGATTATTGATTATTCATTGTCGATTAATTATTATTTATTATTTGTCATTTATTATTTTGATTTTTTAATTATTGATCGATTTCCTGGTGATGTAACGAATTTATTTGAGGTTGAAAAATATTGCTTTTCAAGACAAAAATGAAAAAAGATTTAAATTAAGACATTAATAAAACTAAAGAATAAAATTAAAAGAAAAAGCCGCCTTTAATTATTTAATCATTTTTTTTCTATTTATATAAATTTGAGAAAGATATCCTCTGATTTTTGTCCCGCTCAAGAGAAAAAAATTTTCTTATGATATAGCATACATTTTTTAAAATAACAATTCTTTTTTTAAACATTCATAATTTTATGTCTTAAGCAAGCTTAAATCATATGCATTTAAAAAATATGGATCGAGATACAGAATTTAGTAATGTCAGATCTTTTGCACTTTGAACAAGAAATGTATGAAATTATGATTAGTGCTGTTTTTGTTTAAAATGTTAAAGATCTGATATTACTAAGTTATGTAACCTTATAGTATATGAATGTATATAATTTCAGATTGTATAGAACATAAAATTATGAATGTTTAAAAAAGAATTGATATTTTGAAAAATGTATATTACATTATTAAATAAAGTGTTCCTATATAAAAGAAAAGTTTTTCGAGAAAAAATTTACAGAATTTCTCCTTCATATTACTCTAAATCTAAAAAAAATTAAATAATAAATCAAATGTGCGATTTTTCAGAACGTTGACTTCTTTTATCTTTTTTAGAAAGGCACGCAATTTTTGTAATCTAAAAAAATGTTCAAGTTTTTAAAAGGATTTGAATAAGTTTGGAATATTTTATAATGTCGGTAATTTTATTTTAGGAATTATATCTATATCAGGAATTTCCGAATTCAGTAATATTATAACCTATCGGGAATATTAAATTGTTTTTATTTTTCTATATTTTCTAATTTTGTTTTTCGAACATTTTGTTTTTGGGATTTTTAATTGTCCCTAGATTTCTGGGAGAAGAAGAAAAGAATAATAGTAGTAACTGTTTAATAACTATTAGCTCTGACAGTATTATTTTGGGATTCTGGGAATCAAAAAATATTTCAGAATGGAATCCAAAACTATAAAATAATGGTTAGATATTTTGGGTCATGTCCCGTAGATTAAGAGTTGCATATCAAAGATAATGGCTACTTAGGAACAGATTTAGGATCACGCTCACCCAGAGGAGATTGAAACAGTGATTGAAACTTTATTTTTAGGAATTTTCAGTGATCGCGGTAAGAATATAAATCACTTTTTAAAAAACAATTTTTTTGACGAGTTTGAAGTTTTGAAAACTACTTTGCCTAAAGAAGAAGAACAACAGTTAGCAGAAAAGAAGAATGGGTATTTTTTGGGGATTCTGGGATTCAGAAGAAATTTTCAGAATAGCAATAAGAACTAAAATAAAAATGGTCAGAAATGTTGGGATAGACTGCCCAGATTAGAGTTGCATATCAAAGATAATTGCTATTTCGGGATAGATTTAAGATCATGATCATTGAGAGTAGACTGGAACAGTGTTGGCAATTTTATTGTTCGGGGACTTAAGTGACCCCGGTGTAAACTGTAACCATTTTTTTTAAACAATTCTTTGACGAATTATTTGTTTTAAAAGCTACATACCTGGAGAAGAGGAACAAAAGAAGAATAGTATTATTGAGCGATTTTGTCTTTCAGAAGAATTGTTTAAAATGGCATCAAGAACTGAAAAAGAATGGTTCGAAACGAGAATTTTATTTTTAGAGGATTTCAGTGATCTCGGTATGAATCTAAACTACTTTTTAAAAACCATTCTTTTGAAGATTTCGAAGTCGTAAACGCTACATCCTCAGAGAAAAAATTAGATATAAGAAGATAAGAATGGGTGGTGATTTTCAATAACTATTATCATATAGATTAGAGTTGCATTTCAATGTTAATGGCTAGTCAGGAACAGATTTAGGATTATGCTGATCAGAAGCAGACCAGAACAGTGTTGGCATTTTATTTTTCGAGTGTAGATCGTAATCACTTTTTTAACAACAGTTCGTCGATGAATTATTTGTTTTAAAAGCTACATGTCTAGACAAGGAGAAGAACAAAGGAAGAATGGCTGTAACTCTTTAATAACTATATTATATCTTAACAGAATTATTTGGAGATTTTGGGTTTCAGAAGAATTTTTTAAAATGGAATAAAGAACTGAAAAAAAAATTTATTAGAAAGTTTGGGACATGTTACCTACATTCGAGTTACATATAAAAGATAGTGGCTACTTAAGAATAGATTTAGGATCATGCTCATCAAGAGCATACTGAAACGGCGTCGGGAATAACAAGAAGAAGAAAAGAAAGGCTGCAACTTCTTAATAACCATTATCTCTGAACAGTATTTTTTAAAGATTCTGGGACTTAGAACATTTTTTCAAAATTAAATTCTGAATTGTAAAAGAATAGATAGAGATTTTGTAGGATAATACATAGATCTGGGTAGGATATCAAAGGTAATGGTTAATTAGTAACAGATTTAGGATCATGCTCTTTAAGAGAATACTGGTACAGTGTTGTAAATTTGATTTTTCGGAATCTTCAGTGATCTTGGTGTAGCTCATAAACACTTTTTGAATAACAATTCTTTGACCAATTATTTGTTTTAAAACCTATATGACTGGAGAAGAAGAACAATAGAAGAAGAATAGCTGTGAGCCTTGAATAATTATTATGTCTTAACATTATTATTTAGGGATTATGGGTTCTAGGAGAATTTTCTGAAATGGAATCAAAATCCACAAAACAAAGGTTCAAAATTTTCGGAAATACATATACCATTGTTAAAGTTGCATGTAAATATAAAAGCTACTCAGGGATAAATTTAGGATCATTCTCATCAAGAGCAGACTGAAACAATGTTGTAAATTTTATTTTCAGACTTTTAACGATTTATTTTCAGACTCTTTTAACGATTTCGAAGTTTTATAAGCTACATGTCTGGAGAAGAAGACATGTCGCATAGATTAGAGTTGCCTATCAAGGTAATAGCTACTTAGGAACAGATTTAGGATTATGTTCGTCAGGAGCAGACTGGAACAGTGTTATGCATTTTTATAGAGATTTTCAGTTATCCCGGTATGAATCGAAACTACTTTTGAAAACATAATTCTTTGAAGAATTATTTGTTTTAAAAAGCTTAATGTCTGGAGAAGCAGAAAAACTGACTGCAGCCTTTCAATAATTCAACACTTCTCAACCGTTTGGGCGGGGGGCATTTTGGAATTCAGAAAAAACTTTTGAAATGGAGTCCAAATCTGAAAAACAATGGTGAGAGATTTTTTAACATATTACATAGATTAGAGTTCCATATTAAACAACAATCCTTTTACCATTTTTAAGTTTTAAAAGCTACATACTTGGATAAGAATAACAGGCATAAGAAGAGAAAAATGGCTGGAATGTTTCAGTAACTATTATATCTCAAAAATATTTTTGGGGGATGCTGGGATTCAGAAGATTTGTTTGAAATAGAATCCAAAACTGGAAAAGAACGGTTAAATATTTTTGGTCATATCACATTGTTTAGAGCTGCATGTCAAAGATAATGGCTACTTAGTGATAGACATATAGGATTATGCTCATCCAAAGCAGACTGGAACGGATGAATATGAAATTGTGGGTTCTCCGAACCTCTTCGTTGAGTTGTACTTATAAAAATGCAAAGCGACGGACTTCTGGGTGGTTGCCGGACAAGGCTGGTTATTAGTAAACATTTAAATCGACAATCGCTATGGCTGTATAAGCAGCGGAGATCGGAGAATGCGACCACTCTCGCTCTTTCTCGCTTCCTCTCTTTTCCTATATCTGCCTTTCTTTTTTTTTCTCTCTCTCTCTTTCTTCCCTTATTTTCTCTCTTCCTCTCTCTTCCCAGATTTTCTCTCTTTCTCTTTCTTCCTCCCGATGCGCGGAACGAGGCTCGATCGGTTGCAAAGCGGAGGAAACAAGAAATCAAGTCGCGAGACCACCCGCCAGGGCCAAGGATCGGAGCCGCGGATCCCAAGGAGGTCCATCCCGTCTTCATGAATCAACTCGTTCTTGAATCGGCATAAAGCTTTAAAACGGGGCAGAGGGGAATCGAGCTAGGTCCCGAGAGTTATGTTCGACTGCCGATTCCTTCGACCTAACAGTGGCGGTGGCCCGTTAAGACGGTCGGACGCGACCAAAAACCGGATGACGATCCAATCCTCGGAACCTTCGGAGAATCGAGTTGTCCAGTAAGACGAAAGTGTTGGATCAGGGCGAGCAAGTGCCTGTAGGAAACGCTCTTCTCAAACATGATTCAGACCCTGATGGAGAAGAAACTTTGTAATTTAAAATTTGATACCATTGCATGATTCAAGGCCGAAAAATCTGTTTCAAGATTATTAAGAACTTTTTTACCCAAACTAATATCCATATCTGGGAAATAGGGTGATTGTTGTTTGATATAGGATAGGGGGATTTCAATGATTTTAAGGAATTTCAAGGGATTTCATAAGATTAATAAAATTTCTATGAATTTTAAAGGAATTCAAATATATCAAGGGATCTTCGTGATGTTTTTAAGATTTCAAATAAAAATATATTGCTATTATAACACAATAGATACATTTTTAACCAATGCTGATTTTCTACAAAAAGAGATGAATTTTCTACAAAAAAGTTAATTTTCCACGGAATAGTTGACTTTTCAAAAAAGATGAGACGAATTCTCGACAGAATGTTTATTTTGCATCTCATAGGTAAATTGATTTTCAACTTAATGATCGAATATTCGAACAAAAGATAGATAAATTTTCTAATGTGCAGAATTCTTGAAAATAAAACCAAGAATCCAATGCCCAAATTAAGGCAACCAATCAAATCCTCCTTTTTATCTTTTTATTATTTTCTTCTTTTTTATTTTTTTTATTATTAAAACACAATAAAAAAAATATTTGTAAAGAATAATTCCCAACGTTTCGGCACTCATACTCCTATCAAGAAAAAGAAACAAAAAAATTGAGTTAAAAAATCTTTTTATTTCGAGCAGGCAGGAACAGCAACGAAATTTTTCTTCCAAAAAGGACGAATTCTGAACGAAAATATAATTGGTGATTTTTACAACCAAAAGATATTTTTCTTTTTAATAAAAAACAGTCGAATTTATCCAAAAAGACGAGTATTTAATAAATTGCATACCTTTTTAACCAAAGAGATGATTCGTCAAGAAAAAAATTGTATTACAAAGTAGTTGAACTTTTAACCAAGTAGTCGATGTTAAAGCTTCCAAAGGACTTTTGTTCAAATATTTCTTAGAATTTGAAAGATTAGAAGATAATTTTCATTATTTCGCATAATATACGAGCTTAAAAAAATTGTCTTGAATTTCGAAAGATTTGAAAAGATTTCATAGGATTTAGAAGATTTAAGTATATATTGAAAAATATTTCAAGGAATTTCAGAGAATAACCAAGATTTACAAATATTTCAAAGGATTTTGATAGGATTTTTTATGATTTTCGAAGATTAAAGCTGGGATTTGAAGGATTTTAATTAATTTTGAGGGATTTTAAAGGATTTAAACGATTTAAAAATATTGTTTAATATTTTCAATAGATTTCAAGAGTTTGACCGGAATTTTAAGGAGTTTCAAAGAACTTTAACGATTTTAGGGCATGTAAAAATATTCATAAGAATTTTCAATTGTTTAAAAAATTACAAGGTACTTTAAAAGTTGAAACAAATTTATAATATTTTAGGGTACTTTCGTAAATCCCAAGGATTTGTCAAACGATTAAGAAAATTTTACAGGATTTTGATGATTTTAAAGGATTTAAAAAAATCCTGTGTTGCCTTAAAGAATTACCTGGAATTTCGGAAGATTTGGAAGAATTTACCAGGTAAAGAAAAATACCACAGGAGTTTTGAGGATTTCAACAGATTTAATAAAACTGTGGATGACAATGATTTCATTAAATAATAAAAAAATTAATTTTTAGCCAAGTATTTCTACTTTTAGCCAAGTAATTAAATTTAAAAACAAAAAAATTGATGTAAAAAATGATTCTTAAAGAAAAAAGCTGAAATTTTAACCAAACAGTTGAATTGAACAAATTAATTTTCTACCAAAAAAGATAAATTTTCAAGCAATTACATGAATTTTCAATAAAAAAGTTAAGTTTTCAACTAATAATGACTACGTTTAAAAGAAATGTATGAGTTTGCAACTTAAATTAAAATAATAAATCATTAAACAAAAGAATGAATTTTCATTAAAGCAGTTTAAATTTTAACCTACCCTAGTTGATTTTAAACAAAAATTAGTTTTCTCCCAAGAAGATTAATTTTCATTTATAGGTCTTTTTTGGGACTCTATAAAACAGACTTAAGGGGGTTATATTAAAAAAATATTTATTTGTATTTTATAGCTAATTATGAAGAGAAATGTTGAGTGTTAAGTCGATTCATCTAACAGTAATTATTTCCTGATGCATGAGAGGTTAAAAAGTAGGTGTGTGTCGTACAGGTTGAGACACTGCATGCATAGATTGAGACACCTGTTTTTTGTTCTTTTTTTTGGACTAGTGCCACCTGTTATTACTGTCACATGTTATTGTCAGTAGAAATACTAATATGAAACAGTAATAATAGATGGCACCAGAGCAAAGAAATTGAGAAAAACGTCCTGTCTCAACCTATAGTGTTCCAACCTATAGTGTCCCAACTTGTACGAAAATCCCCGACCATTATCTTATGATAATTTCAGAATACTCAACTTTCAATGGTTGTTAGTACCTGAAAATAAATTACAAAAAGTCGGACAAAATTAAGAATTTCTTTTATTCTTTCTGTGCACAATGGTACATTTTTGTCAGAAGTAATTATTTTTTATAAAGTTAATAGCAAAATAATTAACCTTGTAATATTTTTAACATAAAATCTTTTATAAACGGAATAAAACTATATTTCAGATACAAAATTAAAATGTTTAAATTAATTCATAAATCTTAAACAAAAAAAGTACTTTTTGTAACGCACGCACGAAATGTTCGATTTTCGACGCATGTTTTGCGTGCGGGAAGTGACCAATTCCGAAACCGTGGTAAAAAGCAGTTAGAAAAAGACTTTTTCGAGCTGATGTGCTTGCGCTCTTTGAGTAAGATTACTTTTTCTTGCCGTTGCGTTTGCGCATTTCGAGCCAGAATTACTTTCCAGGACTGTCGGACTCATAACCTCACTGCATTATGATTTGACGCTTGAGAGACTGATTCTGAGTAGTGAATAGTTATTGGACATACTCGAAGTGATAAGTTACCATCAATTACTGATAAATGACCATAAATTGCCGATAAATTACCGAACATTTTGGAAACTTTTAGAAATCTGAAATTATTGTTAATTTGATAATTTTTCATAAATTTCTGAAAATTTTTGAAATTTAGCCAGTTTTTCATAAATTTTAGGAAATTTTTGAAATTTTTGAAATTTATCGATTTTTAAGAAATTTTTGAATTTCTTCCAAAAAGCTTCGGGTACACTAAATTTCTATACATTTTCGTAATTTACAAATTTACAAAGAATTTACGGAATTTTTAGGTAATATTTGTAATTTGACCATAAATTTCCAAAAATTGGTTCTTATTGTTTCTCAAATCGAAAATTTCCCGCATTTGCTGGAGAAAATATCGTGTGCTACAGGAGATTAAAGTAGGCAGTTGAAACTCTTGTGAAGTTTATAGTACTTGTCATCAGCTCATCTTCGGGTCGTTTCCGGTGCTTCTTCGACTCGTTTACAGCCCGCCTTCGACTCGTCTCTGGCTCGTACAGCTAACTTCACACTCGTGGGGAACCGCCTACTTTCCGCACTTGTGGCACAATACATTATTTATACAATAAAAAATAATTTTTTAACAAAATAATTGAATTGAAAAAAGTTCAACTAAATTGTTGGACCTTCAAGCCAAAAAATGAATTTTCCATACGAAAATTGAATTTTCAACCAGAAAATATAAATTTTTGGCAAAAAAATAATGTTGAACAAAATCGCTAAATATTCCACCAATGAGAAAAATATGTATCAAAATAATGCAAAGCAGTTCAACTTTTACTCGCGTAGTTAAGCTTTCAATTAAAAAAGATTAATTTTCATTAAAGTAGTTAAACTTCCAACCAAGCAGATGAATTATCAACTAAAAATATGAATTTTCAACGAAAAAATGATTCCTTAACAAAGTGGTTCACCCAAAATCTTTTCAAAAATAGTTGAATGCTCAAGTAAAGAATATTAATTTTCAAACAAACAGTTTCATTTTTATCCAAGAATAATGTAATTGCTGTTAAAATAGATGAATTTCTACATAAAAAAAAAACGTTAACAAAAATATTTGAATTTTCATCCAAAAAAGATTTTAGTTTGACTTTTCAACATCAAAATATACGATTTAAATAAGTTGTAGATTTTCTACGAAATGGTGGAATTATCAACAAAAGAATTGAATTTTTAATAAAAATGGATGACTTTTTAACAAAATTTTTGAATTTTCAACTCAACAGCTGAATTTTTATCTAAGAAAGATGCGACTCGTACTAAAACAGATTTCTTTTTAAATCAAAATGACAAATTGAAAAAAAGTTTAATTTTCATCCATGCTTTTTCATGCAGTTGACTTTTTAACAAAAACACAAAAAAAACGAATTTCGAATAAAAAGTAAATTTTCTACTAAATATTTGACTCTTGAAAAAACAGTTCAATTTTTAATCAAATAGTTACATTTTTTATTAATGAAAAATGAAATTTCTACTCAATCAGAATGATTTTTTAAATTAAAAAGACGATTTTTCAACAACACAGTCAAATTTACTACCGAAAAGAAAGACTTTGTAATAAAGTTGTTTAAATTTTTAATTAAATAGTTGTTTTTTTATATAAAAGTATCTGAATTTTCTACTAAAATGTATGTATTTTTAAATTAAAAAAAAGACAAATTTTCAACAACAAGAAGTTCAGTTTTTAACTAAAAAATATTCAAGCTGACTTTTCAACACCGTAATATAAACCTTAATTAAAAAGTAAATTTTTCACGAAATTAGTTGAATTTGCAACCCATAAAGACATATTTTCAACAAGACAGTTAAATTTTTAACCGAAAAGAATGACTTTATAACAAAATTATTCAATTTTCAAACAAATAATAAAACTTATAACTAAAGCGACAATCTTGAAAAGAAAGCAACTTCAAAAAAAAAGAAGTAAAAATATAAGGAAGGTAACTACAAACGAGAATATTATATCAGGGTTACCGCAAAACATTACTTTTAAAAATTCCCTACTTTTTCCCTGAGCAATTTTTTATTTTCCCTACCCCACCCCATCTCCGTAAGATAACGTAACAAAATACCCCCCACCCACCTTGACCTGTCACATAATTTAAGTGCGGTCCTTAGCTTAATTATCATTAACTGGACAAAATGATGTTTCGTACCCATATTTGTCTGATAAGGTCTCTGTCTACCTGGTGTTAATGGACAGGTTGTACCGACCTTGTCGCTCGACTTTGCCTACAGGTAAAGTAAGAGATAAACCATATTATACCAGCTCCGCATTATTCGCTTTTATCGAGTTTTAACGCAACAACGGATTCCTTTATGGAAACGCCGTTAATTTTACGAGGCGAGGCATATTTAGCTCGGCGATCGTAAAGTCATACTTCGCGTCGCGATAAAGTTAAAACGCCATCGGCCAGGCTTAAAGCAAAGTTCGGCTCGTAAATACGGGGGCACCTTTCTCGATACTCCCATATACACCCTGGTGCTCTTGGAAACTGGCCGGGTCGGTACTTTAATGGCAAACTCCAAAACCCGGAAATCCTCACTCTTCCAACTTAGTATCCCGAAAATCCAATACCACCTCTTTTTCATCAACTTTTCGAATATTTAATCGTTATAATCTTCGATTTAAAGTGTTTAAAGTTCGAACTTCGTAAATTTGGAATCATTATAGTTTATAGGAAATGCGACTGTTAGAGTACGTGGGTTAGCGTTCGCAGACGATAAGAATGTTATTGCAGAGTCAATCGAAGCCTTGCAAACAATGTTGAGTAAACTGAAAACACGCAAGAGCATGGACCTCAAATATAACGCAAAAGGACGCTTTTTAATAAAACAGTTGAATTTGCCGCCAAAGAAAATTACTTTAATGGCACATTTGAATTTTCAACAGAAAAATCAAACTTTTGAGAAAATAGTGACATTTTTTCAAGAAGCTGTATAGGTAGCAAAGCTAGTGTGAAGGTACGTGGGTTAGCGTTTGCAGGTGATGAGGTTGTGATGGTAGAGTCACCCAAATATTTGCAAAAGAAAAAGGTTGAGCCAACTGAATACAAGCCAGAAAATGGGCTTCAAAATTAACGCAAAGGGACGTATTTGCAATAAACAGTCGAATCTACCAACAAAAATGATGTTTTTAACAGAATACTTGAATTTTCAAACAAATTAATTAAACTTTTAAGAAAATAGTGTCATTTTTTTCAACTAGCTGCGGAGGTAGCAAAGCAAAAGTGGGGGTACGTGGGTTAGCGTTCGCAGATGATAAGGTTGTTATGGCAGAGTCAATTGAAGACTTGCAAAGAATGTCTAGCAAACTGAAAACAAGTATGAAGGGCCTCAAAATAAACGTAGATAAGGCAAAAATTATGGTATATCAAATAAAACCCAAAGGGTAATACATAATTCTGTATTTAGACCACCTGTAACGTACGGTAGCGAGACGTGGATCTATCAAGAAAAGGATAAGAGTAAGAGTAAAATTAACACGATGAACATAAAATTCCTGCGCATGTTATGCGGCAAAACACTGATAGAAAAAGTGAGTAATGAGATAATCCTCAAAGAATGCGGTGTATAGGAGACACTTGTTAGAATATGAGACAGAAATTCGGTGGAAGAAGTGAAAGTGTGAAGTGAAAGAAGCTATGGAGAGGTATTCTAGGACAGAAAACTCTGACGACAAATAGTTAATAGAAAGAGTGTCAGGGGAGTGAATTACGTCTAAAACAAAAGACTTTAGATACTCATAGGCCCGAGTGAGGAGTTTTACATAATGACTTTATGAAGCTCTACACCTGGGGTGATCACGAGAAATATTGATCAGCAGCCTGAGCCCAAGCAGTGTTGTGGAACGACCAGGTTACTTAAATAAATAATAAGGGAATTCTATAGACTAATCTAAAAATATATACCCCCTCTCCCACATTACTCCCTTCCTGGCCAAGTGAATAAAGCCTGAAACAAAAGACCTTGGATTCTAATGGCTCCAAATAGAGAGTTTTTCATAATGATTTTGTGAACCTCTTCGCCTGGAGAAATTGCTAGAGAGATTGATCACCTGGATCGGGGCATTTTTTCGGAACGAACGTGTTATTTAAATAAACAATACGGATCAATTTTAAAGAATTATTTTTTTCTCCGCTTTTAACAAACTTTAACTTATTCTTCCTTTTTCACTTAAATGGAAATTAAGTTCATAGAACAGCATAAGAAAGGTTAGCTATTTTTGGTTGACAAATTTACTATTATATTTTTGGTTCGAAATTTATTTCGTTTTGTTAAAAAATACAATATTTGATTAATATTTTGGTTACTTTTTTGAAAATCCATGTCTTTGGTTAAAAATTCCGCTGCTTTGATTGAAACTTGAACTACTTAGTTACAAATTAATTAATTTCTTTTTTCAAAATTTATCTCCTTGGTTGAAAATTTAATTATTCCATTTTTAGACTAGCAATACAAGCATTCCATCTTTGGTTGAATATTTACATTTGTCCTTAATAATTAATATTTTCTAGTTCTATAGAAGAGAGGGCTATTGAAGGGTTTCACTGTATTCCATTTCGTACAAATTTATTTTCTGCCGGGTTGAAAAATCATCGTTTGGGTTGAACTATTTTGTTGAAAATTCTTTTTTTGTTAATAATTAATTTTTTAAGTAACAATGTCAGTTCCATTTTCGGTTACAAATTTACATTTTTATTAAAAATTTATCTTTGCTGGTTAAAAATTTATGCATTTTATTAAAAAGTCGTCTTTTTGGAAAAAGTTAACCTTTGTGGTTAAAACTGCATCCTTTTTGGTAAAAAATGGAACTGTTTGGTTCTAACTTAATCCGATTTTGTTAAAGATTGAACAATTTTGTAGAAAATTAAACTATTCGGTTGAAGATTGACTTCTTTGTAATTCTTGTTTTTGACTTAAATTCCAGTATATAGTTAAAAATTAAACTACTTCCAAGAAAATTTAACTTTTTGGTGGAAAAGTAATTTTTTTTTTAAAGTAACTTTTTTGTTCGAAAATAATATTTTCGGGTTGAAAATTGAATTGTCTTGTTAATAGTTCGTCCTTTTGGCTGTAAAATGACACAATCTTGTTAAAAAATCCAATTGATTGAAAGTTGAATTAGTTTTTTAAAAATTCATTCTTTTTTAAGATTCACCTTTTTAGTTTAAAATTTAACTTTATCGTTAAAAATTTATTATTTTCTCGTAAATGATTAATTTTTTTTAACTAAAAATGTAACTATTCTATTTTTGGCTTGAAATCCTATTGTTGAAAAGTTGAAAATTCAACCATTTGACAGAAAATTCAATTTATTTTCTTGTAAATTCGTCTTTTTCGGATGAAAATTAATCTTCATGGTTGAAAATCTATCTTTTTAGTTAAAAATGTGGATTTTTTTAGTCCTAGCTTATTCTGGATTAATCGAAGGTTTAACAATTTGGTAGAAGAATGTAATATTCATTGAAAAATTAAATTTAGTGGAAAATTAACCTTTTTGTTGAAATATAATATTTCCTGTTTGAAAATTCAATCGTTTTGTAGACAATTTGTCGTTTTGGCATTAAAATTCAACAATTTTGTTAAAGATTCGTATTTTTGAGTTGAATCTTCAACTACTTGGTTGAAAATTAAGCTAGTTTGTTTAAGCTTCATACTTTTTAAAGATTCATCTCTTTAATCTAAAATATAACTTTTTTGTCCAAAATTCGTTTTTTCCTTATTAAAATCTAATTACTTTGATCTGTAAGTTGCACTATTTAATTTTTAGTCAGAAACCTGTCGCTGGCGGCAAGGAGCGAGACTTAGAAAACATCTTGAGCATTTCTTTAGCATGTCTTGAAAGGCTGGTAATTAAAGACTTTAAGAATTCCAATTAGTTTTACTCAGGATCCAGGTTCAAAAATATTTTTTCATATATTTTTTCTGAAACTAGAGGGTTCAGATTTGCTAAATAATGAACGTAACGTCCAGAGAAACAGTGATGACAGGATGGCTAGAAAGTCCAGAGTTTCTGCTGAAACAACCTGAAAAATTAACGAAGGCCTTTTTTTGATGAATCGCGTCAAACTCGGCGTTTTAAGTGATAGATCGTCGCGAAGTTGCTCTCACCATCGTTCATGCGTTGACATACAATTTTTCAACTTTAGTTTGTCACCTAGAACCTAAAAAACTTTTTCTGCTCATGAGGTTCACGACTTGAAAGAGATTTACCCGGATTCCAAAAGTTTCGAAAGATTTCCGGTGATTTGGAAGTACGAGATTTTCAAACATTTTTAAGGATTTCATAGAATCTCAAGGAATTTCAAAAGATTTCAAGACTACAAAAGTTTTAGGGTAGGATTTTAAATGGTTTAAAAGGATTTCAAGAGTTTGATCAAATAAACTAGTACAATTCAAGAACGTATATAAAATTTTCAAAGAATTTTACAAGATTTTCAGGAATTTCAAGGTGTTTTCTCAGATTTCCGGATTTTAAGAAATTTTACGGAATTTTCATAAATTTCTAATGATTTAACGGAAATTCAAAGGATTTTAGAATATTATGAAATTTCAAAGTATTTCAAAATATTACAATGAATTTCAGAAGACTTAAATAGATTTAACGAAATTTTAAAGGATTTTCGAGTACTAAAAAAGATTTCAAGTGATTTAAAAGATTTTTACAATTTTTAAATGGATTTGTGAGAATTTAAGAAATTTTAAAATAAGTCACGGTATTTTAGAGGATTTTAAAGAATTTATTTAATACCGAAGTATCTTCCCGAATTTTGAACTATATCAGGGGGTTAGACGAATTTTAATGGCTTTTAACGAATATAAAGATATCTTAATGGGTTTCAATGATTATACAGGAGATCAAAGGATTTTGAAAGATTTTAAAAGATTTTAAAGGATGTAAAAATATTTATAAAGAAATTTCAAAGGATTTTCGAATATTAAAAAGAATTTAAAGCAAAGTCAAGGATTTGACTAGTTTTTAATGGGATTTAAGAAAGTTTAAGAGATTTCAAAATAAATCACGGTATTTCAAAGGATTTCATGTGGCACCGAAGCATCTTCACAGGATTTCCGAATATTACTAAGCATTTTAAGCGATTTCAAAGATTTTCATAGTTTTAAAGGGTTTCAAGGGGATTTAAGAGATTTCAAAAGATTTTTTTAAGGTTTCGAAGGATTTTAACTGATTTTGGGATAGATACAGTTTTGTTTTGTTTTTTGTTTCCAGTGACTTTGGTTTTATGTACCAGTGATTTCACATTATTTTAAAGGATTTTGAGAGATTTAAAAATATTTAATGGTATTTCACAAGATTTCCGTATATTATAAAGGACTTCACGTGAGTACAAGGATTTTACAGAGATTTCAAACAAATTTCAAAAATTTAGACGCATTTAATTGGATTTTAAGGATATTTTCTTAATTTTCTTTTTTTTCCAAAGATTCTTTTGTAGAGGAAATAAATCTTTTTTTTTTAAAGCAAATCTTTTTTGAAATTAAAATAGGACAATTATATGATGCTTGTCCAAATTTGATCGTTGGATTCTTGGTTTTAGTTTCACGAATTCTATACAATAACTTGATTATTGGGCGTTAAATAGGATTTCTCATTTGATTTTAATCGAATTCAAATTTCTTAAGATTTCTCAAAGATTTTAAAAGAATTCAGTCGATACCGAAATATTTTTACGAATTTTGAAGGATATCAGGAGATTCTAGCGAGATTTCAAAGATTTGAAGGAATCTTGAATAGATTTACGAATACTATAAAGGATTCTAAGTGATTTCAAAGAATTTTAATAATCTTTAAAAAAATTTCTAATGTTTTTAATTTTCTGTAAAGTATTTTAAAACATTCAGAAAGATTTCCACGGGTTTAAAAGATTTCAAGAATTTCGTAAAAAAAGCACATGATTGAGGAATTTGTAACGGAATTACAAAATTGAGAAAAGAATTCACAGAATAGCAAAGTTTTCCAAAGATTTTCAGTAATTTCAAATGATTTATTAAAAGACCTACACCAGATTTTCATAATATTTTAATACATCGATTCTATTTTTGGGCCAAAATACGTCTACTGTTCTCACCTAGAATTTTTTTCTTTGGGCTTAAACTTGGCTAAATCATAGTCGTAGAGAATCTTCATTCGAAGTCCAAACTCGAATTACAGGGTTAAAATTTTAACTTTTTCTCATACACTACTACCTACAAGTTAGTGTTACTTCTCTTAGTCAAAACATTTGACATTTTTTATTTTTTGAATAGCTGTTTTTATCTTCCTTTACAAAATCTTAACAATCTGTAACAATCAATCAAATCTGAAAACATCTCATTGGTCAAATTGAGCTGTTGGTTTTGAATGTGGTTCCCTCAAGTATAAGTTAGCCAATTTGAATATGGTTTATTTTCGAATTTAAATCGAATAGAGCTAAGCCCTAGCAAAGTTTGAACCCGACAATCAGAAAGAGAGAAGTTACGTAAGAATTACTCTGGACCCCCTCCCCTGAGTAAGAATTCGTAACATTTTCCTGGCCCCTTTAGGACACCCTTAGAACGCTCCTTTAGGATCAGAATTTTCAAATGATTAAAGAATCAAATTTGGGCAAAAATTCAGCGACCAGGAATAAAATATAGAGGACATCCTCCTTTCCGATTTGCAGGCTTGGGATCGAATGTTTGATGCAGCCGCTCTCCGCCGTGGGTCCCGGATGCACCGGCTATCTATTGTTCCTGAATAAACCATCGTACGACCAAATACCCAGGGCAAGTTGTAACTCTTGAGCATTCGGGGCGGCTTCGCGATTACCTTGAAAAAAGGTCGGGACTCCTTAGTCGCAGATCTCTTTATTCCTTCGACGCTGTATTGGAGGCATCATACGGTTTCCAGCTCGGATTAGATTAATGGAATCAGTATATCAGCAAAATGACTTCGCGATTTCCAACAAACTCTGCTTCTCCATCTCTTCTCGTCCGTCGATATCGTTATCCTCTGCATAACTTACCTTAATCATAATATAAGACAACATAAATAATATAAAAGATTGATGTAATTCTATCTTTAATGGCTAGCATTAAATACATTCCAAGAGATTGAAGCTACTCTACACTCAAAAAAGTGTACTTGTACCAAGCTAATTTTATTTGGCTGCAGTAAATGTAAGGCCTGATCATACTTGGTAGATATACTAGACCAGTATACCAAAAAATACAACATCGTCCGATTAAATTCATAACTGGTGGACATCAATTAAGATCAGCTAATCATACAAGACCGTTGGAAAAGGTACAACAATGACAGAAACCAACTATACAGATAGGTTCTTTATAAGGATTTGAACCTGTATATCAACAAAATACAACACCTTCTAATTAAATTCTTCCCTGTTCAATACCAATTGAATTCAGCTAATCATACGACATGGTTTGACGAAGATACAACAATGAAATAAATCAAATATGCAGATGGATTCTTTCAAAGCATTTGGGCATATATACGAACAAAATACAACATCTTCTAAATAAATTGTTTTCTGGTTAACATCAATTGAAATCAGCTAATCATAAAAGGTGGATGAAAGAAGATACAACAAAAAAACAAGTAGACTATACAGTGGGATTGTTTCTAAGAATGGAAAATAATTCCAAATAAAATCGAACAGTTTCGAATTAAATTCATAGCTGGTCAACATCAATGAACATCAGCTAATCATACGACAAGGTTTTACGAAGACACACCAATGGAACAAACCAAATATGCAGATAAATTCTTTAAAGGTGGACCAGTATATCAACAAAAACCAATACCTTCTAAATTAAATACATATCTGGTGAACATCAATTAATACCAGATAATCATACAGCACGGTTAGGAGAAGATACAGCAGTGGAACAAACCAAACTCTACAGGTGAATTCTTTTTATGAATGGATCAGTATACTAATAAAACCCAACCCCTTCTAATTAAATTCTTACCTTTAACGTCAATCAATATCGGCTAATCATATGACACGGTTTGACGAAGATACAATAATGGAACAAACTAAATATGCAGATGAGTTCTTTTAAAGGATTTGCTTTCAAGGATTTTAAAGGATTTCCTTTTAAAGGATTAGCTTTAAAAAATCCTTTTGAAGGCTTTGATTTGTTTGATTCAAAAGTACGACCTATTGGTACGGCTAATCGTTAGGGTACGACTTCGTCGTAAGAAGGTACGACCTAACGTATTTTAGAATCAAGAAAATGTTTTTAGGCACAAAAACTGTTTCCGCACATCTAATTCCTAAATATTTGAAAAAATATCCCACTGATTCAAATGAATATTTCTTCGGCCTAAAATATGCTTGAATGCAATAAAGCAGTTCGTACCTTAATTATTGTAGTACAATATTCTCAAAAATTAGCAACTGGATTCATACAGCTTAAATTATGATAAAATTGTTACCCTTATACATGTTCATTATATAATTGAAACAATTTACGTAATTTAAAATGTTAGAAAACCTGAAACAGAAAATTGCGATAAAAAATCCATCTCCATTAGGAAGAAATTTTTGTTTGAAATAGTTTCGTTCGTATTTTTAGCGGAAAGAAAAATTTCTTCCAGCCAAATTAATGAATGTTTAATTAAATAAAATAATGGCTTCATCAAAATAAATGTTTATTTGTCATGAATAATTTAATTCTACTAATAAAATATAACATTTTCTTGAACTAAGGAAATGAATATTTATGTAAATACAATACTCTATTCATTTAAAGAAATGCTTCATTGGTGTAAATGCATCACCTCTTTATATCAAATAAATATATTTTTAACTTAATCAATATTCTTTTGAATTAAATGAATATATACTTGATTTTAATAAACCTCAAGATTTAAAGCATATCTTGCGCAAGTTTCCTCTTTCTTATTATTTTTTTTAAATGCGTTAAACAATACTTGCTTGGGCTGCTGAAATTGATTTTTATACTATTATACGCATAGTATAATTTTTTCTTTATTTATTTTTATTATGTAATTTTTGATGCAAGATACGTCCTTTGAAATTCTATTGTATGGTGACTTCGTGAATCTCTCCACCTGGAGTGCCTGCTAAAGAGATTGAGTGAATTGAAATTGATTGAAAATTATTGAAGCTCTGTTGAAGAGATTTGTCCTGTCTTCTATACGCCCCTTATTAACTATTACCCTATGAATGAAAGGGATTCGGCTCAATATAATAATAATAATGAATTCTTATGCTATTAATAGATGTTCACAAATATATTTCACAGCGGTAATAATTTTCACGGCATTTCCCAGAAAATTTGAGCAATCAAATTGATAAATCCTTTAAAATAGATTGTTTTCACGACAGAAATAGTACTAGTAAAAGCATCTCATTTTATCAAACCAGGCTTGATACAAAAGAAGAAACAGGAGCTTCCGTGAAGAATGAGATCAATTAATTCAGTGTCAAGGGAGGAATCAGGAAGGTTTCAATTTACAGAATTAATTAGAGATAAAGACCGGGTTTAAGAGCTGGAAGAGAGGCACTTCAGATCGCGTTCAACAACAATATTTATTGCTTGGAGTGCGATGCTGAGAAGCCGTTTTCAAAGACATCAAAGAGATCTCGTGAACTCAGCCGGATGTCCGGCTGATGGCACCTCGTGGAATTGTAGTGAAGGGCTTGGGTAAAGAAAAGCTGTGATACTCAAATTCGTCCAGGGTGAGCGTTACTTGTCGCCTGGCAAGTACGACATAAGTCACCTACTAAATTAGTGGGTAAAGAAGCGACGCATAATTCATCCCGAGTTAATTGGCGAGCGTTTTCACGCCAGCCACGTCTGTCAAAGCGGCTCTGCAACACAACGAGAAGTTCCTGCGAACTGAGGTTACCAGTCAGTGCAAGATAGTCTCTTTCTCATGTGCTTAAAAAATCTACCAATTATTTTTAACTATTAAACTCCAATCTTTGCAAAGGTATTAAAAAACTTATAACTTCGAATACTCATCTCTCTGACCTTGATTATCATTTAAAAAAGAGTTTAATTCTTTTACAATAAATTGGTGTGACAGTAATGTTACAGTTTTTCTTTTCTTTGAAAGACACCAAACAAGGCTTTGGCTGAGGTGGTTCTTTCAAGGTCGTCTCTGTAAGAACCAACACTCTGAAACGCGATTCCAGAGCTGAGCGGTATCTGGACTCTCGTTCGGCAAGGTGTAAATTACACCGGACTGAAGAAATACTACGCAGGTACCAGGCCTGGTCCTCTAATCCTGTAAACATCCATAGAATCACCGTGGGAGGACATTAAAGGGTCGTTTGGATAATTAAATAAGTCATATCGCCACAGGTCTCTACAACAAAACTCAGCAGGCCCGCTGATCTTCCTCTACTAAGGTTAAAATCCGCTGCTGATTTCTTTCCCTACATTTGTCTTTTTTCTTTTTCCTTTCGGTCTCCTCTTCGAGACTCTCTTCTCTTCCAGTCATCTCCGAACTTTTTGCCTCCAATGTCGTATATTTATACTTATACCCGAGGCTTCAGAAGATCCTCCCAAGCACTTAGTCATCAGCACGCGCTGCTGGATGACAGACTGTGACGACTAAGTGGTGATTATTATGGTGTAGGTAATAAGTATCTCGTTCTGGGAGTTGATTACTAATGGTTAAGGAATTTTTTAGGCTCGAATTGAATATACTGATGATGAATATTTTAGAATTTTTAAGGTTTTCAAATTTAATCTTTTTGATTTGGTATAATGTTTTTGAATCTTCTCAATTTGGAAATATTGAAGATTGAACTTCATCAGTATATAAACTTTGGGATAGTACCTCCTACAATTGGAATCATTAAAGTTTAAACATGGACAATTCGGAAACTTTAATATTTGATCCTCGTTAGCTGGAAAAAATGAAACATTGATTATCATCATTTGTGAATCAATAATGTTTGTACTGAAAATTAAACTTACCAACTTGAAAGATTTGGGATTTTTCTTTATTCACTTAAGTTTTTAGGTCCTCAACTTGAAGCTTGAAAATTGACGATGATTCTTTGAGAACATCCAGAAAAAAGAATTGCTTGTTTTTCGATATTTTTATGGTACATTTTTCTTTAAGGGCCTGTCATATTAATTATAAAAAAGAGTATAAATATAATCTCAAAAGATTAATCTACTTTAAGTTTACGTCAAAAAAATATAATTTAAAATTTAGGTTTGCACCACAATTATTAGATCTGTAAATTTCTCATTTTTAGTTTCCATATAAAGATAAACGCTCTCTAAAAACATGACAATTTTTTAGAATTTAGATTATTGTCTACATCCTAAAGATGTTGTGCTACTATATCAAAATGTGTCGGCTAAATCAAGTTAATAAAAACCTGACATCATATTTTATATTTATTGATCTACGGCTGACCTGACATGACTTGAGAAAATAAGATAAGAGGCTGATTATCATCAATCATAAATCATAAATTTGGGAGACAGAAGTTTGAAAATTTTGTATTTGGGAAAATTGAAAATTTTCAACTTCACCAGTAATGATTATTTAGAAAAATTAAGAATGAAGTTTTTAGGTTATCAATCTGGGGTACTAAAGATTATACTCCATCATTTTTTACGGATTGAGGATAGAAACTATTTTAATTAGAAAAATGGAAGTTTTAACCATACACTTTGGAAGCTTTAAAGTTTTATCCTCACATGTTAGAAAAAAGAACAGGCTGATTATCATAAATTGCGAATAAACCTTGTTTAGAAATAATGAATTTGGAAGACCGAAGTTTGAACATCATATATTTGGAATAGTTGAAATATTTTAACACAATAAGTGATAATTCTTGAGAACATCAAGAATGAAGTTTCAAGGTTTTAAGCTAGAAGTACTAAAGCTTGTACTTTAACGATTTTTAAGGTTTAGGTATATAACCTTCTGGAAAAAAAAGAATGGAAGTTCATACTTGGAAAATTTGGAAGCTTTAAAGTTTGATCCTTATTTGTTGGAAAAGATAAACAGTTGGTTATCATCAACCGTGAATAATTCATGTTTAAAAATCATGAATTTGGAAGATTTAAGTTGGAACATTATACGGTGGCAGGAGTTCACGCTTTAACGTCGTGAATGATGATTCTTTAAGATCAAGAATGAATTTTTAAGGTCTTAATATTGAAGCACTGAAATTAGTACTCAATTAATTTGAAAGAATTAGAATTAGAATTGTTAATCATCAATTCTGAACTAATCGTTTTTGGGAATAATCAATTTAAAACAACAAACCTTAAAAAACAGATACATGGAAGAGTTGAAGTTGAAACCTCATCCACGATGATTCCTTGAGAGCTCCAGTAATGAAGTTTGAACGTAGTCAATCTAGAAGCATTGTAGATTTTACTTTATTAATTTGGTAGCATTATGATAAATATAAAACTTCTTTTAATTGGAAGCATTGTTCTTGGAACCCAGATAGTTTAAAAGCTTGAAGTTTGATCCTCGTTATTTGGGAAAGATGAATCATCATCAATTTCAAATCAATGTTTGGCCAATATGAATTTGGAAGACTGAAGTTAAAACACCATACACTTTGAAAGATTGAAAGTTTGAGCGTCATCAATGATGATTTTTCCAGAAAATCAAAAGGGAAGACTGTCAATATGGAAGCACTGAAGATCGTACTGCACAAGAATTAAATTTTGAAACAATTTAGGTTTCAAAATTTACAATATAACATTATCAATATTGAACTATACTCTGTGGGACGTCTAAGGAAAGGCTTGGTCAATCATCGATCACGCTCCGGATCCAGTGTCATCGGTCACAGAGATATATTTATAACCCGGGTTCCCGTGGTGTCGAGGTACGTGCTGGATGTTCCGCTGGAAACGAAGCGGCTCGCCACTCCTCGACACTTTGGTAGACGCTTGTATTCTCATACGCGTACTAACATCGAGCTTGTAACTCGAACACCAGACTCAGTGCCTTACTGTGGATTCACGCACACATGGGACCTCTTGCTGTGTACATATAGAAATGTTGTGGCACAAATCGTCGAGGTGTCCCTTCGCCTCTTTCATGAGTTTCATGCGGGGATCTTTTGGTCTAAACACCCCTCTTCATCCTCCTTTTTCTTTCACTGCTACAACGGCAGAGCTCAGCGCTCGCTCATCAATCACTGCTTGGTATATACAACTATACAGGGTTTATTTTAAGTCAGAGAGCTTTTTAATACACGCGTCATTACCGGGTGCTAGCACCTAGCAGAAAGCCGACGTCAAAGTGTCCCGACTCGATAAACGACATGATACGTGCGTCTGGCGATGATACAAAATACCACGTGTATGACTAGCTGGCGAATAAGCAATTTGACCAGTGGACAGTTTTGCCAGAAGCGAGTAGAGTGCTTTTCACACTTCATGCAATTCTGATGTTACACTCATGTCTGTTAGGGTTGAGTGATGGGTGAATTTTTGGCACTATTATCTAAAGCGGCTTTTAAACTATTCAAGCTTTTACAAATGTTGCTCCAGGTTTCTCAAATTTATGATATCATAACTTTGATGTTGAAATTGGATAGAATCCTTGCGTCATTTAGATAAGCTTGGGTTACTCTGTAACTATTAAAAGAAGGTGATGATTTGCTTAAGGGTGCAGTTGCGAAAAATGTGTGCAAGAGAAACAGTGATACTTCATAGAAATGTACCTGCGTTAAGCATCAAAGAAGACCGCAAATCGCAAATAAAGAAGAAAAATATCATAAATCCACTTTGACGCTTCGCGCCTCGATGGTGTTGTGACGCTTTGCGTCTCTCAGTCCATCCTCTCATAATAAACTTCATTTATTTATACACCCATCTTGTTCTCCGTTCCAGTTAAATAGAGAGTAAGACGAGAGAGCTTAGGTTGATCGAGTAGTCCTTGAAAATGTGTGAAACCTCTTGATGAATTCGGGCGGATGATTAAGAAAGCTTATAATCTTATCAAGCTTGCAAATTCAAAGTGAAGCTAAATTTAACTTCAGTCGAAATCAAAGAGATTACACATCCATACTTCTTATTAGAATATTTATTGAAATATAGTATCCGAAAATCCGAATAAAACGTCATTCCTTTGTGACAAAGGTTATTCACAAACATAAATGGTGATTTAATCATTGAGGCCAATACTGTTTTACTGTAATGATGAAAAAGATGATAAGTATTAAAGAATCATTTGACTCTTTTCTTTCAGTCAAAATGCAGATGAGTTTCGTTTTCTTTATTGGCTCGAGAACATAACTGTCCTCGAGCGAATGGCGAGACTCGGACAAGAAGTTTTTCACCCTGGGCTCGTCGGTCGGTATCCCGCTGGCATAATTAACATTCGGCACGTTTGGTCGAATTCAAGGCTTCCTCTTCTTGTCGCATCCGTCCTCCTGTTCGGATATCGATTGAGACGTGACTACGATGATGACGTGCCACCATATAATTTCATATCCTGAACACATCCTCTGCCCATGGGGTCGAAATCTTTTAATCACTGGTAGTCATGATATATTTACTTTCCAAATCAAGTGCTTTTAAATATCGCATCTTTCTAATCTTATTGTCAACATAAGGCTGGCGAATCTATTGGAATTCAAAGGAATTCGACCTAGGTCGTGCGTAATGCGATCCTCTAGAGTTACAATTACCGGACATGACGTACAGCTAAGCTTACGCATTCTCTTCCAGAAAGTTTAGTGTAACATATCGTGGAATTCAAAATAAAGTATTAATACCGACAGATTTGTACCGTACCTTCTAGAGCAGATTTGGACTTTATCGGTACAAAGGATATGCAAGTCGGAAGCTTTCTTCGAATAAGAGCGGTTTCGTGGCTGTTAGTCGACACGCGCTACTAATTATATCAGCTCGTGTTTGCCTTCCAGGAAACCAACGTGCCAGCTTCTACAACGTCCACGAGAAGGCACCGGTTCCTTTGCGAGATATTTCTTTGATTTATCGGCGAGACACGAGCAGCGATTCTGCCTCAGCACGAAAAACTGTATTCAATTATATTAAACAATGTTCGGGACTATAGGCTTAGGGTCTGGAGCAAAAACTAATGCTTTACTACAAGTGCTGAAGAATGATGAATCAATTCTCGGCCTGGTTTATGATTTGTTTTCGCAGATTTATTGATTTTCAGGTTCAAGTTTGCAGTTTTCAAATATAGTGCGTGAAGTTAAATGAGGTGGATGGTATTGAATTAATTTGAATATGCAGATTCTTCTAATGCAACGGAAATTTTATCTTAGATGAACGTTAGGAAAATTTCTGAATTGATATGAATATCAAACGTTTATAGGTTTAAAGTTCAATGCTTCCAAATTAAAGACATTTAAACTACAAATATGTTGCAGGGATTATAAGGCTTATCTTCAACGCTTCCAAATTTATGATATTCATTCTTCCATATTTTTTATCTTAAAACTTTAATTATTTCACATTGACAAGCTGGAAATTTCAATGTTGATATTCTAGAAGCTTCATAAATGATAACATTTAAACTTTAATTCTGTTTAAATGGTGATATTCAAACTTCAATGATTCTAAATTGAGAAACTTTAAACTTAAATCTTGATGTGTTCGAAGCTTTATTAATAATAACGTTTCCACTGTAATGCTTTCTACTTGATGAGATTCAAACTGCAATGATTTTGCATTGACAAGATCGAAACATTAATCTAGATGTTTTGATTAATCACAATTGATGTCATTCAATCGTCAATGCATTTAAAATAATGACATTTTAACTTGAATGATTTTGCATTGACAAGCTTGAAATTTAATCTCGATGTCCTTGAAGCTTCAATAATGACGACGTTTAAACTTCATCGCTTCCATATTAATGATGTTCCAACTTCGATTATTTCGCATTGACAAGTTTAAAACTTTAATATTGATGTTCTCGGCGCTTCAATAAGGATTAATTTTAAGCTTCAAGAATTCCAAATTAACGACAGTGAAACTTCAATGATTTCACAATGACAAGCGACTCATTATGTATGAATTTAAACTTCAATACTTCTGAATTAACGACAGTCAAACTTAAACGATTTCTTATTGACAAGTTTAAACCCCAATCTGGATAACCTTGAGGCTTCACTAATGAAAATATTTAAACTTCAACAAAGCCTGTTAACAAATTTATGGTATTTATATTTCTATATTTCCAACCATTCAACCCTTACAAAGTAATTAGTTTCATAAACTAAGTCATTAATCGTCATTTCCAATTATTTAAAAAGAATTGTTCTTATTTAAGTATATAAGATTCAAATTAGAGGCTTGCAAGTTCTTAAATGTCCTCCCATTTTCTTTACCCTTAATCTTAATTCTCCAAAACTCACAAGTTTAAACTTTAATTTTTCCAAATTGAAGACATTCAAACTTGAATTATTTCCCATTGATAAGATAAAACCTTCAAACCGGATATCCTTGAGGTTTCAGTAATAATGAAGTTTAAGTCAAATGTTTTTAAATGGTCAAAATCAAAATTTCTATGATTTTCCATTGACAAGCTTAAAACTTCAATTATGATTTTTTTTATTCTTCTCTAATAATAAGGTTCAAACTGCAATACTTCCAAATTGGTGACATTCAAACTTTAAATTAATACCTAAAATTAAATGTTGATGTCCAGAAACGTTATTAATGAAGATGTTCAAACTTCAATGCTTCCAAATTTATGGAATTTAAACTTCCATATTTCCGATTGTTCAATTCTTACAAAGTAATTGTGTATAAACCTTAAATAATTAATTGACATTTTAAATAGAAGAAATCATATTTAAAAAATTTAAGAGTTTCCTAATTTTAGAAGAGAAGCTTATTCTGAATTGCTCCTAATGAAATTTTTTCTAATTTGCAGTATAAAAAGCTAAAATTAGAAGTTTAGACTTTAATATTTTTAAATTTGAGACATGCGAACTCCAATGATTTAGCATTGACAAGCTTTAAAATTTAATCATGATGTTCTTAAAAATTTATCATTTTAAAATTGAGTGCAAAAGTTTATCATGAATTACCCCTGATAAAAGATGTTCTCACTTTTAGATGAATAATTTAAATTAAAGATTACAACTTCAGTCTTGATGCTCTAAAAGCTTCATTGATAATGAGGTTTAAACGTCATTGCATCTAAATTAAAGACATGCAAACTTCAATGAATTAACATTTTCAAGCTTAAAACTTCAATCCTGATGTCCTTCAAACTTAAGACCCTGATTAATTTATTCATATTCGAAATTGAAGATATCTCACTTACAATCTTAAGCAGTTTCAAAATCTATTACGGAACTTGATTCTGAATTGCTCCTAATAAAAATGGTTCTTAGTCTCTGTATGATAGGCTCAAATTAGAAGCTTGCAATCTCTTACATATTTTCTCATTTGCTTTACACTTTCAGTCACGGAGTTAGAAACAGGGGTAATATCAGAATGGAGGTTAGCTTTGATACCTTATGAGAAGCGGAGAAGGTGGAGAAGATATTAGCGAGACAAATAGCTTGGTGGGCTTGTTTCCAGGTGTTGGTGCAATCTGTGAATGCTTTTATGTATACCTACACATTCATTTCTGCACGCTGTATTTCCAGCAGGTACTGCCACACTCTAGGTGTGTACTACTCTCTACGCAATTATAGTATGTAGCATGTACTAGGTAGAATGTAGAATGTAGAATGTAGTTGGTTACAATGACTAAAGTAACCGAGTGGGCCTTGGCTGTATGTGCTTGTTCGTGGCTCATGGCAACCACTACAAGAATAAGCGGAGCTTAGTCTCCGTATTAGCATATGAGCACCGCCTAATTAACGCCCCGACCACCGGCACGCTGCGTTAAATAACCTAAACTTATTGCTACCGGGCCCTGGCCTTTGTCTTGTGCAAAGCCGTTCATAAAACTCGAGTTAAGTTCTTGCTTCACCAGATTCTGCATACAATCTCCAAGCAATAACAGTATACCTGTCAAATTATCAGTATTCATTTTATTGGATGTTCTGCGATTCAACTTCAAATGTTGTTAGTTTAAAGGGAATACATTTTTGATATTAATAATATCTAAGTATTAAGGTTTGAATTCATCAGTATGGAAGCAATGCAGTTTAAGCATCAGCAGTTTTTAATCATTGGGTCTTGAGGGTCTTTCATTTGGAAGCATTGCACTTTTAAAGTCGTCAATTTGGAAGCATTAAAGTATGAACTCCGTAGATTTTAAAGAATTGTAGTTTCAATGTTAACAATTTAATATCTTTCATTAAAATTAAACTAAAAAGTATTTATGAGGTATTGTCAGGCTTCATTGAATCGAGAAAGGTAACGATAAATATGGAAGCAAGGACGTTTAGACCTTATAATTACGTAAGAAATAAAGTTTGAACGTCATAAATATTGAAGCCATTAAGTTTGAATTTTTCAACTTAATAGCAATTTAGTTTGAGCGTCCTCTATGTGAGAGAAATGATGTATAAATGAAATATATCTAGAAGAAATCAAGTTTATACGTCCTAAGTATGTAAGCAATATTATTATTATTATTACACCATTAAGCCATTTCCCTTTCGGGGTAGGCGTGACTCATTCGGCAGGGGAAAGGAGTAGTGTGTGGATGGGATAGAGATTTTT
>NC_046663.1:62713163-62727854 GCF_010883055.1 Belonocnema kinseyi | reverse complement strand
TCGTTACTTACTTTGTCCATTAGGGATTTCCCGCTTATTATGCGCATGAATCTCATGTCAATTGCGTTAATTTTACTCTTATCTTTTTCTTGATAAGTCCAATAAAGTTTTAAAATCATAGATATGGAATTAATTAAATTTGGACGTCATTAATTTGGAAGAATTTTTGTTAAACTTCCTCAATCCGGGAGAAATTATTTTTAAACATCATATACCTGGAAGCAATGAAGTTTGAATGCAATCAACATTGTAGCAACTAAATTTGAACATCATCAATATGGAATCAATGAAGCTTCATCGGCATCAATTAGAAGGATTTTAGTTTGAACGTCTTCAATCTGGAAGAGATGATGTTAAACGCCATCCACCTGGAATCAATGAAGTTTGAATGTCATCAATATGTAACAAATCAAGTTTAAACCTCATTAAATTAGAATCAATTTAGTTTTGAACACCCACAATCTGGAAGAAATGATAAATGAACGTCATCCGTCTACAATTATTCCAATATGAACGCTGCCAATATGTAAGTAATGAAGTTTGGAAATTATTAGTATGGAAGCAATGAAGTTTCATCATCATCAATTTGGAATCATTTTAGTTTAAACGTCCTCAGACTGGAAGAAATTATGTTGAAACATCGTCCATCTGGAAGCAATGAAATTTGAATGACATCAATATTGTAGCAATAAAATTTGAACATCATCAATATGGAATCAATGAATATTGATCTTTATCAATTTCGATACAATTTATTTTAAAAGCTTTAAATATATGTACGAAATATAGTTTAAACGTCATAAATTAGGAAGCATTTTAGTTTGAAAATCCTTAATCTGAAAGAAATGATGTTTAAACTTCATTAATCTGGAAGCAATGAAGTTTGAACTCTATCAATATATAAGAAATAGTGCTTACATGTCATCAATGTACAAGCATTGAAGTTTGAAAATACTTAATTTGGATCATTTTAGTTTGAACGTCGAACATTGAAACTATTAAAATTACTTTTCTAAAAGAAAAGTACCATGTTAAAGAGTCAATGGAAAAATATTTTTAGTTGATTCCGCAAACAAAAAATAGAGTCTATTTATTGAAAATTAATTAAACTATACTTCTGTTTATAAAAAAATTATTTGAATAATGCAGAATTGTTGTATATTCTCAAAGTATCATAGCCAGTATTAATCGGAAAGGCATTTTTACATTATGTCGTGCGAAAAATTGAACCAATTCATTGAAAATTAGATTAACGCTGTATTTGTATATGCAATTTCTTTAAATAATCACAAGTAATCCATGTCCATAGTACCATGTTCAATGTGAAAGCACTTATGTTTGAATCTAGAAGCCTTACAAGTTGAATATCAGCAATTTAAAAGCTATAGAGTTTGAATATGGTCAACCTGCCAGCATTAAAGTTTGAATGTAATTAATTTTGAGCCTAATATTTTGAACCTCATCAATCGGGAAGCATTGAAGGCTGAACTTAATTAATTTGGATGCATTAAGTTTACACGCTATCAATCTGGAAGCAATTAAGTTTGAATCTCATCAACCTGGAAGCATTGCAGCTTGCATCTAATTTTTTTTGCATTATATTTTTAATGTCATCAATCTGAAAGCATTGAATGTTGAACTTCATCAATCTGAAAGCATAGAAGGTTGAAGTTCATCAATCTGGATGTTTTAAGTTTGAAAGCCATCAATTTGGAAGCATTAAAGATTGAAAATCATCAACCTGGAAGCATTAAGTATGAAAGCCATCAATCTGGAAGCATTAAAGTTTGAAGGTCATGAATCTTAAAGCAATTAAGTTTGAATGTTATCAATCTGGAAGCATTGAAGTTTGAACCTCATCAATCTGTAAGCAACACGGATTGATTGTCATTAATTTACTCAAAGAGTTTGGATCTTATAAAGTCGAAAACTTTTGATCCTATATGCAGAGCTTATGTGAAAAAGGTGGTGCTACCTAGCGATAAAAAGTTTCGCTCCATAAGTTGCAAAGCGTTAATTCCGTTATTCGCAAATATATTCTAGGGCTCCACCAAAAATAAATACCAAGGTTTGGTATCGTCGAAGCAGCTTAATCGGCGATTTCATAAATTTCCCTCGACCAAACGAATACTCTGAATCCCCACACAACGACCGTGAGTTACGAATCTTCTGGTGTAAATGATGATTATTACAGGAGGTATGGGAACGTAGATACGAGAGAAATTTGTGCATCTTTTTCACTAATGTAAAATATTTTATGTTGAGTAGCAAGAAATACGTTTATCAGTAAATGTAGGCACAACAGGTTCTCAAGCACTTTTTATCTTGTTCAAAGATGTTAATATCATCATTCAAATTATGGATTTTTGCGGAGAAAATATTCTGTATAACTCTACTGTTTCCAATTTTTAATTTATATTTTTCTATAGCTGAAATCGTTAAGACATATTAGCGAGAAATATTTTTTAAACAAATTCACTCATTTTTTAAATCAGAAATACTAGAGTTGAAGAGAATGTTTTCTTTTAAAAAACAAGTCATTATCATGTATTAAAATTAAACAATTTTTCAAAACATTAAAGGAACCTGTAGTAAGATGAAATTCAATTGAAAAAATATTATTAAAATAAATTTTGGTAGAAATCGTTTGTGCCGAAACGTTTGAAACAACTAAATTGGTTTAAATTCACCTGAACCTAAAGCCAACAACTAAAATCAACAATTTCTATAAAAATTATTTTTGAGGGTCAATACAATCCCCTAGCAACTATTAAAACAAATGTTGTTCGTAAGTTTTAAAATTTTTGCGTGAAAAATTTTTTGTTTGCAATATCATCATCAGTAATAACATTATTATTTTTAAATATTTAAAATGTATTTTGATGCACCTCTTTCTACACCCCTCCCCTTATCTAGCCTTAAGAATGCCCCAAAAACTGAAATTGACAATTTGGGCATAATCGACATGTATGAGTTTTGTTTTTCATTTTTTCGCCATAAATTATTTTTATTTAAAAAGTGAAATGACAAGTTGCTAACTCGTGGAGTGATGCCCACAATACAATTTATATGAGATTTTAAAGCTGCGATAGTTCGCCACGCGAGTTAGCATCTTTTTATTTTGTCTTAACGAGATAGCACCTTTTCACCTGGTCTTTTCGAGATGGAACCTTGTCATTTGGACACGTCAAACTGTCAATGTCAGTTTTTAGGGCATTTTTGAGGCGCCATAAAGAGGATAAGGGTGTCAAAATTTTAATTTAGTAAGCGAAGATTATTTGTTGAAGACACTGCAACAAATTCTAATAATCTTCCGCAAGTGAAGTGCAAACCCAGAAACATGAATCTCTTTGTTCCGGAAACAAAAATTTTTCCATGTCAATGTATAATTATAATGAAATTTAAATAACTCAATTTTCAAAGCTTCCAAAAACATGTTGGGTTAGCTACTCCTCTAAAGATTTTTACATGTAAATACTAAATTGATATGAATTTTAATTTCTTTTTTAATTATACTTTATTGTGTTTTCAGAATGCGAGATTAATTATAAATAATTGGTCGCAATTTACTTAAATGTAGGGAATCCTTCGGGTCAGGAGGAGACTTAACGATCCTGCTCAAACGAGGGAGTCCCTATCGTCATCTTGGCGAGGAAAGGAAGCTGCGCGTCAGCAAGATCGTTACGTTGACGGATTTGAGTCTTTTGCGGCGCGCCGGAAGTCGAGATGGCGCCTCAGAAATGAACGAAGGAGACGATGTTCGTTTAAGTATCTCAAACTTTCTGCCTCAGTTTAAGAGAAAGTTTTTCAGATTGATGTGTGCGATTAAAAGATTAAATATACAGTTTATTCTGAATTTATATACCTACAGATACGCAATCATGCGTAGAAGCAGTTGTTAATTTTAACGAGTCAGCGATGAATGACGAGTTATACAAATTCATGAACGTTTATTAAATTGATAGACATGAATCTGTTTTGCACTAATTGCATCACAGTTTATTGCATCATATTACATTTATTGAACTTAATTTTGCTCGATATGCGTATGCATCTGCGATAATTTAAGTTGTTATTGAAGCTAGAGAGATTGATTCAATATTAATTATTTGGTAATATTGAAGTTTAGGATCTGATTGATTGGAAAGGACTGGAGTTTGATAACCGCAAATTTGGAATCATTGACGATTTAGCGCCATTAGTTAGGAAAGATTTTATTTTGAAGGGCATCAATCTATAATCATGAAGCCTAGGCATCATCAATTTGGAAACTTATTTATAGTTTGAAAGTTTTGAACTACATTTAATCAACAGATTTTTAACTAATTTTTCAGAAGCATTAGAGTAGGAACTCATCATTCTGGAAAAATAAGTTCTAAAAACATAAGAATGGAAGGAATACAGTTTGAACTTTGTCAACTTTTAAGCGAAAAAGTTTAAATGTCATCAATCTGGAAGCATAGAAGTTTGGAAATTTATAAATTTTGGAAGCTTATAAATAGTTTGAACCACTTTAAATCCTCTAAGCCTGAGGCCCTGAATATTTAACTTCTTATTTTGAAAGAATTGCCTTTTCGATTAATTATTCTGAAGTAATTGAAGTTTAAATTTTGGAAGCACTGAAGTTTGAATTCAATAATCTAGAAGAATTAAAATTTGTACGTCATCAATTTCATCATTTGAAAGACAATTTATAGTTTGAACTAATTTAAATCCTTTTAAAGCATTGCAGTTTTAACTTATCAATATATAAGTATTAAAGTTTAAAGTTATCACAGATGGAAGCAATAAAGCTAACTTCGTATAATTTTTAAGTATTGAGGTTTAAAAGTCATAAATTTGGAAGCTTATTTATCAATTGAAGCGCTGCATTCTTAACTCCACATTTTAAAAACATGAAGTTTGAACTCATTAATCTAGAAGCATTTAAATAACTATGCCATCAATTTGTAAGCTCATTTATAGTTTGAACTACACTAAATCCCTTCAAGTAATGTGCTTCTAACTCCTCATTTTGGCAGCATTAAATTTTAATCTCATTAGTCTACGAATATTTAAGTTTTAATTTATTAAATATATGTAAAATATCAAGTTTAAACATTATCAACTTTGAAGCAGTGAAATTTTCATATCATCAATATCTATGCATTAAGGTTTGGACATCATCAATTTGAAAGATTGTTTATAGTTTAAACTACTTTAAATCCTTTTAAACATCACATTTTTAATTTCTCATTTTGGAAGCATTGAAGTTCGAACTGATTAATTTGCAAGCATTGAAAGTTGGACGTCACAAATTTATAAGCTCATTTATAGTTTAGACCGCTTTCATTAAATTTTATACTCTTTAATTCAGACAGATTGCAGATTGGAAGTTTCTACGTCATCAATTTCGAAAAATTAAAGTTTGACTTCATCAATCTGAAAGTATAGAAATTTTCAATTAATTTATATGGAAGCAATCAAGTTTTACCTCTGTCAGCTTTGAAACAATGAAATGTTAAGATAATTCTTTTGAAACTTTATTAATATTTTTAACTATTTCCAATCCTTTTAAGCACTAAAGTTTTAAGTCCTCACTTTGGAAGAATAGAAGTGTGCACTTATCAATCTGGAATTATTGAAGTTTTAGGATTATCTATGTAAAAGTATTGAAGTAAGAATTATGTCAATCTGAAAGTATTAATATTTGAAAGTCATCAGGATGTGAGAAATTAGGTTTCAAGTTTATCAATTTCGAAGTAATAAAGTTTAAGGGTCATAAATTTGGAAGCTTACTTACAGTTTGTACCACTTTATTTGCATTTATGTCCTAAATTCTGAAATTCTGATTTTAGAAACATTGCAGTTAGAACTCAAAAATATGGAAGTACTGAAATTTGGACGTCAACAATTTGGAAGTTAATTTATAGTTTGAACTAAAATTTGAACCTCTTTAATTTGGAAGCTAATTTATAATTAAAACTCCTCTAAATCCTTTGAACCACTGCATTTTTCACTCTTTATTTTGTAAGCTTTAAAGTTTAAACTCATCAATCTGGAATTAATAAAGCAATTATATTTGAAGATCATGGATTTGTAAGCCTATTTATAGTTTGAATTCATTTAATTGCATTTAAGCACATCATTTTAACTTCTAATTTTAGAAGCAGTGCAGATTGAAGTTTAGACGTCTTCAATTTGGAAGCTTATTCATAATTTAAATTACTGTAAATCTTTTTATGTACTGCATTCTCTACTCCTTATGTTCTAAGCTTTGAATTTTAAACTCATCAATCTGAAAGCATTGAAATTTGAACATCGTCAATTTACAAGCAATAAAGTTTCAACTTTGAAGGATTAGACTTTTAATGACAGCAAGTGGGAAGCACTGAAGTTTTGAATTCATCAATTGGGAGGATTATTTTGAAAGCATTTCACTTTGCACTCGAAAATCTAGTAGCATTGTAACTTGGACTGCATCAATTCGGATTTTGGAAGCTTTTTCATAGCTTGAACCACTTGAATTGCATATAAGCACTGCTTTTTGAACTCCTCATTTTGGAAGCTTTGCAGATTGACGATTGAACGTCATAAATTTGGAATCATTAGTTTTTGCATGACATTAATTTGCAAGAAAAAATGTTTTAACCTTGAAGAATTGAAGTTTGAATAACATCAATCTGGAAGCAATAAAGTTTGAACCACATAATTCGGGCAGCTCATTTTGAAAGCATTTCCTTTTTAACTCAACAATATGGTAAGAAGTAGCGAAGCAAGTCATGGAAATGAAAGTCAATAAAGAAGTACGATAATATTCTTTTGGAATGTTTCGGTCACTGCTTAGATCTTCATCAGTCAAAGAAAAACATTTATTAGGTCTGTAAAAAACAAATATCTAGTAGCATTGAAACTTGGACTTCATCAAATTTGGAAGCTGGTTTATAGTTGGAACCACTCTAATTGAATATACGAGCACTGGTCTTTGAACTCCTCATTTTGGAAGAATTGCATATTAAAGTTTAGGCGTCATCAATTTGGAAGCATTGATCCTTGAACTCATCATTTTCGAGAAGTGTTGAAGTTTAAAAGGCAACACTCTGAAAGAAGTAAGTCTGAACTTCAAATACGAGTCCAAATTGGCATTACTCGGGTAGTCAATTTTTCGTCAACTACCTTAGGTCTTACTTGGTGAAAAATACATTTAAAAAAATGACCAAAAAAGTATTTTAATTTCATTAAAAATGAAAACGGCAAAAAAGTGTTGAATGACAAGGGAATGGACGTAGGTCTAGGATGGGAAAAGAGTTGGGATCACCTAGGGAATTTCGAGACGAGTGGTAATCCTCGAACAACTGGGCAACTGGTCGCGGCATATTGTTAGGGCGATAAAACGAAAGCAGAAGGCGGCCAAATAAATTTATGAATGCTGGAAAGCAGTGGCAGGCTGCATTCCACAGGGGCTGCACCCGACACACTGAATTGTCGCTCTCATTAGTGACTCCTTCTCTCTCTCTTCCTCTCTTTTCTCCTCTTTCTTCCTCATCTCACACGCTTGGCTCTTACCTCCTTTGAGGCACGTCTCGATTGATATGCGTCTCGCGGCCTTTCGAGTCCATTTCCAGAACCGCACTAATCTCAGGCATTAATGAATTTTAATCAAGTCCGTAGACATTCCATCAAAGGATTTCGATAGTTGATGAGGCCTCTCAGCCTCCGATTGGCCATTTCTACCGTGTTAATTAAATACAATTTGGTCGATGCGGATCTTCCTCAGGCGAGCTGTCTTTGTCCCTCCAAGGAATATTTGAGCACCTCATAATCTTAACATGTAACGAGAAAAAATAATAGAAAAAAAGCAACTTAAATGGTAAAACACGACGTTTGTATTCGACTCGAGAAACGATTTGATCGGTTTGGTAAGAAAATTGGGAGAGACGAATAAGGAGAATGCTACTGCGAAAAGTCATAAAAGTTAATTGGTGTTGAATTTCAATTATGTATTTAAATTGGTCGATAAATGTTTAAATTAAAAACTATTTTGGAAAGGAATTATATTTTGCATTGTCAACGCTTATCAGGTGACAGACGTACAAATCCCATTCGTGGAATAACGTATTGATAATCGCTAAAACTTTTTCTACTTAGTGGAACATTTGACTTATTGCATATTCAATCAAATTCTGCAGGTTTCGTGTGAAATTATGTTTTTTGGAGAATATTGTTAATAACGAAATATCTATTGGTCAAATTAAAATTACAATATGGAAATCAAAGGGGGAGTAAAATCGAATAGGGCCTCTTAAGAACTACGTCACGCTATTGCAAAAATGATTATATTTTCAACCATAAAAAATGAATCTTCTACTAAAAGAGATGAATTATTAATGAATTTTTTAGAAGACACTTAAGTTTCCAACTAAAAAAATTAATTAATTTTTTGCTAAAGTAATTGAGTTTTCAATTAAAATCATGAATTTGAAACAAAATTAAATTAATGAAAGAAGTTTAAGTTTCAATTTAATAGTTGGACTTGCAATAAAAAAAGATTTATTCTTAGCGAAAAATATTCTAGTTGATATTAAAAAAAAGAAAAATCTAGGTTTCAAATTCTAAAAAAATGAAATTTAATTACAACAGATTATTTTTTAACCAAAAAGTTGAATTTTTCAAAACAAGAAATAAAGTATCAACCAAACAGATGCATTTGCAACAAAATAGTTAAACTTTTAAGCAAAATTAACCGATTTTAAACAACATACTGGAATTTTTAAGCGAATAGTTGAATTTTCAATTCGAAAGGAGGAATTTTCTATTAAAGAAGATCAGCAAATCAACAAATCAGTTAAAATGCTAATAAAATAATTTAATTTTCAACAAAATAGTTTAATTTTCTATAAATAGTTAATTTTGTAACAACATGATTAAACTTTCCAACATAAGATTTAATTTGCAAATAAAATGATGAATTTTCCAAAAAAAAGAAAGTAGTTCATCTTTCAACCCAGTGGTTGAACTTATAATAAAAAAAGAATCATTCTTGACGACAAATATAATAGTAGATATTTTAACACAAAAAGTATGTCGTTAAAAATAAAAAACAGTTGAATTCAATTAAAACTTTATTTGGTTAAAATTTTAATTTAATTTTAAAGTTGGTAAAATTCAATTTTTTAAAAATTAATTTTTATCAAATAGTTACATTTTTACCCAAAGACATAGGTACTCATAACTAACCAAATTCTTTTTTTAATAGTTCATATTTCAACCAAACAATTAAATTTTCAATTAAAAAGATTCATTTTCTACCAGAAAGAAAGAAGATACAACGTAATACATCAATTTTAAACTAAATTGTTGATTTTTAAACAAAAAGGATACATTTTCATCCAATAATGATACAGTAGTAGTGTAACTTTAAACCGAGTAGTTGAACTTTAATTTTGAAGGCATCAAATTTCAACAAAAACTGAAATATTTACATTTTCAATTGAGACAGCTAATTCTTAACAACAAACAAAACACTATTTAAAAAAGGTTCAAGTGTCAGCCAATAAATTTTATTTTCAAAAAAATAGAACTAATTAGTAGAATTTTCAACAAAAGAAAATAAATTTTTTAAAAATGGTAATAGTTGAATTTTGAACTGAAAACGATGAACTTTTAGCCGAAAATGCATTAGTTATATTTTTAGCTGAGAGAATTAATTTTAAACTAAAAAAAAACCGTTTTTTAACAAAATATTTAAATCGTAAATCAAATAATAGAATCCTTATCTAAAAAAGAAGAATTCTGAACAAAAAATATTACAGTAGACTTTTAAATTAAAAACAAATTACAGTGAAACCCTTCAATAGCCCTCCCTTCTATAGCCCTTCCGAGAATTGACGCCGCGCCGCAGGTAGATATAACAGGAGCTGCGTGGGGGCCGCGGGTTCTGCGGTTGTCACCCAGACGAGCACTCAAGCGTAAACAAACAAAAGCGGAGCGGGCTATAATGAGATAGTTCCCACCCAGTGTCAGCCCCAAAATCAGTGCTTTAGAAGAGTTTCACTATACTTCTAACAAAAAATATTTGGATTTTCTTACATTCGATTCTATTAATTTAGTTCGCATTGAAGCGAAAAAACGAAAATAAGGGGAAGTCTCCTAGATAAGGGAAACATAGGAATTTTTTAAAAAAGGGCTAAAGAGGGGACTGATTTTAATTTTTTCAAGCATTACAAAAAATTGTTATTCACATTTATAACTTCCCCGTGTGACAAATTGCCACAATACCTGTTAATCCACCATCCACCTGGTAGTGTGACGTAGTTTTTGAACGGTCCCATAATGGTCTCTTGACCTTTTTCCACTTTTTCAAGACTTTATAATAAAATCAGTCTGGATAGCAGCAATAATTATTTGCATGTCTGTAAAAATTCAAATACATGAATAATAAATCGTCTAATATCTATAATATTCCATCTCAGGTAAACGCCTTTTAAGGCAGTAGAAGCAGAAGCTAAAGTGGGCTTCATGTTCAGATCCTGAATGACCTTCGGTTCATCAGATTCCTCGGATAGGAATCCGCAGTGTGATCGAGATTGGTATCAATCGACTAAATGGCCCTGCGAAGGGATCCGTCATTCTAACACACACCGTAGGCGGCATTGGGAATCACAAGAGCTCGACTCTCGCCTCATTTAATTTATCCATCTGGACACCAAAGGGTCTGCGATAAATGCTACAACATCTGCAAAAAAGTGTACATTTTTTTAGCTTCCTCAAAATGCTAATTACAATATCATTACCATAATGTGGTTTCTACTCTTTTGCCATTCATCACTGATCATCAGCTGTTCCACAAAGATCAAGTTAATAGACATGACACCTCCCACTTAAAGTTTGATCACAGGTTAAAGTTTGAACTCATCTATCTGAAGGCATTGTAAGTTTTAAAGCCTTCAATATAGAAGCAATCAAGTTTCAACTGCGTCAACTATGAAGAAATTAAGTTTGAAGATTATAAGTTTTGAAACCTATTTTTATTTTGAACTACTTAAATCCTTTAAAGCACTGCATTTTTCAATCCTTATTTTGTAAGTTTTTTAATTTATACTCTTTAATCTGGAATTATTTAAGCTGTTACATTTAAGATATGACACCTCCTACTTAAAGTTTGATCATAGGGTACATGCATGAAATTCTGTTATGGATTTGTAAGCATTCAAGTTTGAACTCATCTAGATGAAAGTATTTGAAGTTTTAAAGTCACGAATATGAAGGCAATAAAGTTTAAGCGAATCAATATGATAGTATTGAAGTTTGAAATTCAGGAACATGTAAGGATTAAAGTTTTAACTTTAAATAAATGAAGTTTCAATATTATCAATCAAGAAGCATTAAAGTTTGGAATTTATCAATTGGGAAGCATTGATATTTGAAGATCATCAATCTGCAAGCATATTTATAGTTTGAAACAATTTAATTGCATTCAGGTTCTGATTTTGTAACCCTTCATTTTGAACGCATTAAAGTTAGTTCTCATCAATCCAGAAGCATTTAAATTTTGAGGCTTATTTATAATTTGAACTGATTTATATTGAATTTTCAACTCTTAATTTTGAAAGAATTGAAGATTAAACTCACATATTTGGATGCATTGTAATTTGAACATCATCCTTTTGGAAGCAATATAGTTTCAACTTTGTCAACTTCGAATCAGTGATGCTCGAAGATCATCAAGTAGAAAGCATATTTATAGTTTCAACCATTTGAATTGCTTTCAAGCCCTGACTTTCAAATTGTTTCGTTGTAAAATAATTGAAGTTTGTTCTTCCCAATTCAGGAAGAATTAAAATTAGGACTTAATAAAATTAGAAGAATTAAAGTTTAAAATTCGTCAACTTTGAAGCAATGAAGTTTGAAGGTCGTCAATTTTGAAACTTATTCATAGTTTGAACTACTTTGATTACATTTAGATCCTGAATTTTTTAACACCTCATTCCAAAAGAATTGAAGTTTAAGCTCATTTAACAAGAAGTATTGAAGTTTTAGGTTTATATATATGAACGAAATAAAGTTTGAAATTTGTCTACTTTGAAGCAAGAAGTTTGCACATCATCAATCTAGAAGCTTTAAATTGTTGTGATCAATTTTAGAAGCTTATTTATAGTTTGCACCATTTTAATTGCATATAAGCCCCAAAATGTTCAATCCTCATACCTGCAGCATTTCTGTTTGAACTCATTTATCTGGAAGTTTGAACTTTCAAGAAATAAAGTTTGAATATTATTAATCCAGAAGCATTGAAGGTTGGAATTTAGCAATTTTGAAGCTCATTTTGGAAGCATTGATATTTAGGGATCATCAATTGGGAAGCATATTTATAGTTTGAATCACTTTAATTGCATTTAGGTCCTGGTCCTTTAACCCTTCATTTTGAAGGCAATAAGGTTTTTTCTTGTGAATCTAGAAGCATTGAAATGCGAATGTTTATTTATAATTTAAACCGACAAGTGTAAAGTCCCCTTAAAACGTCATCCCACGTATAGTACGCACACTAATTGTGGTTCTCCCACTTCGTGTGCTATTTCGCTCATGATTTGCCCCCATGATTTACGCATGCGCGAACTTAATATTGTGCTGCTGGAGGGAGCATCCGATAAGTCCGCAATTCCAGAAATTTTCTGCCCCTACAGCTTCGTCAACTTTAAATCAATAATGTTGATTTGGAAGCTTATTTATAATTTGAAGTACTTTGAATCCTTTTAGGCGCTGAATTTGTAACTTCTAATTTGGAAGCATTAAAGTCAGAACTTATCAATCTGCAAGCATTTAAATTTGGACATCAGTTTGGAAGCAAAGAAATTCCAAATTCGTCAACTTTGAAGCAATGAAGTTAGAAGATCATCAATTTGAAAACTTTTCAATAACTTGATCCACTTTAATTGCACCTAAGTTTTGAATTTTTAACACCTCATTTTGCTGCTTTAAAAGATCGACGTTATCAATCTGGAAGCACTGAAGTATGTAAGTCATCAATGCTAATTACAATATCATTGCCATAATATGATTTCTATTCTTCAGCTATTAATCACTCATCTTCAGCTGTTCCAAAAAGATCAAGTTAATGGGCATGACATCTCCCACTTAAGGTTTGATCACGGAGGACATGAAACAAATTCTGCTAAAGTTATTTCTTCTGTTCTAAGCCTTTAGAGTTAAAACGGTCACTCTGAGGATATAAATATTCATTCAGCTCAGATATATACAAATAATTAGATGAGAGATATCGATTGATATCTAAGCTTGAATCTAAGATACAAAAAATGGCTTCTCCTGAAAAGTGGTGACTTCAAAGGAGTAAAATCTTTGTAGGACTCCATAAAGGTAAGAGAGTGAGTGGAGAATGGAGTGGCTAATGATCTCGTAAAAATGAGACATTAATCGCGAGGTAATAAAACGAGACTTGCCGACTATCAGCTGGAGACTTTGGATACGAATAACGAAACTACTCTACACACCCAATACAGGCTATTAAGAGGAATAAGCAAGGCACTGGTCTATGGCGGACGGTAACCCTATATCCTGGTGGCGGCCTCTTTGATGCGCCGCTCGACGTCGTTGGTCAACCCACCGCCGTAGACCATGGTCCATCCACGAAGGACAGCTACAAGCATCTCGAATACCTCGAGGATACTACGGGAGTCCGAACTCGACGAAAGCCCGGGGTTATTCCGACTAGTCTCTTTATATGCCGGATTTACACTGGTCGAGTTACCGGCGCGGTCGAGTCACTCGACCAGACCCACCTGAGCCAGCTTGTTCTCCAGTGATAACTTTCCATCGGTTAGAAGAATTGCACTCCCGAGACTACGTGCCGGGAATCTCTACGCCGATGTAGGTACTGCGTTCCAATACTTTCAGTTAAACGATTTTTTACTAGTTCTTATTTATGAGAAGCGGTTCTTATCCATAACAAGTGATGAGATTGAAATTTGTTAGATTCAAAGTTGGAACGTGAGATGATAGTAATGACATTCTTAGTGTGACATGATAACTGATGATGTTCTTAGCGTAGGCTTCGAAATTAACAAGGTTCCATCTCCAATGTTTTCAAATCAAGGAATGGTTCTAGAATGATGAACTTTTTAACTTTCCTTCTTCCAAATTGATCAGTGCTTTCAAAATAATGAAACTCTAAACTTATCAACTTCGAAATTGATGACGATCAAACTGCAATATTTGCAAATTAGCGAGATTCAAATGTTAATGTTTTTAAAATTACGGCAATCCACCTGAAAAACTTTCAAAATGATAAGGTTTAAACTTTAATGCTTCCAAATTGATAAAGTTAAATCTGTAATGCTTCCGAATTTAGGAGATTGAAACTTCAATCCTTTGAAGGTTACATGGTTCAAACATTAATGCTTCCAAATTGGTAATGTACAAACTATAATACTTCCAAATACTTCCAAGCTGATAATGTGCAAGTTACAATGGTTTCAAGTTCAGATGGGTCAAACGTCAATGCTTCAAAATTAATCAGTTTCAAACTTACTATCTTAAGTTTCATTACATTTCATCTTAAGCTTTTCCAAATTAATAATATTAAAGCCTAATTTGATTATTATTATTATTATTATTATTACACCATTAAGCCATTTCCCTTTCGGGGTAGGCGTGACTCACTCGGCAAGGGAAAGGAGTAGTGTGTGGAAGGGATAG
>NC_046663.1:62705073-62713063 GCF_010883055.1 Belonocnema kinseyi | reverse complement strand
TCTAACCATTCTTTCCGCGGTCTACCTCTGGGCACGTTGCCATTTACTTTACCTTGATACACTTGTTTCGTTAGTCGTTCATTTAGCATTCTCTCAACATGTTCGAACCATCTTAACCGATTTCTTTCCCGCTATTCAAAAATAAAAATACTTCCAAATTTATGAGGTTCAAACTTAATACTGGTAGATTGATAACGTTCCATTTTAAATGCTTCCAAATTTATAACATTCAAATATAATGTGATGATGTTGAAACTCTAAGGAGCTTCCAAATTCGTGTGTTTCAAATTTAAATGTTTCCAAATTGATAAAATTCAAACTGAAATGCTTCAAAATTTAACAGGTTCAAACATCAATGCTTGAAAATTGGCAAAGTTCAATTGGCAATGGTTCTAATTTGAAAAGGTTCAAACTTCATTTCTTCCAAATGGACAAAGTTCAAACTTCAATGCTTCCCATTTTATGAGGTTCAAAGTTAAATGCTTCCCAACTTATGAGTTCAAACTTTAATGCTTTCAATTTAGGAGGTTTGTATATGCTTACTTCCAAATTGATAACATATAACCCTCATGTGATGATGTTTAAACTCCAAAATGCTTCCAAATTGATGACTAGCAAACTTCAATGCGTCAAAATTGAATAGGTTCGAAGTTGATTGCTACCAAATAGTCCATCTTAGATACTTCAAAAATAAGAAAATTGATGATATTGAGACTTTAAGGAGTTTCCAAACTCATGGCTTTCAAATTTTAAGGCTTCAAAATTGATCAAATTTTAATTGAAATGCTTCCAAATTTGAGAGCTCCAAACTTCAATGCTTGAAAATTGATAAAATTCAAACAGCAATGCTTCTAAATTTAGAAGGTTTAAACTTTCATAATTCATCCAAATGCACAAGGTTCTGATGGCGTGCAAACTGTAATGCTTCCAAATTGATAAAGTTTAAACTTATTACTTATAAGTCGATAATATTCCCTCTAAAATTCTTCCAAACTCACGACATTGAAACCTAATTTGATAATTTTATGACTTTAATATTTTTGGAAATTGATGAGGTTTAAACTTCAACGCTTCCATATTGATAAAGTGCAATCTGTATTTCTTGTAAGTTGAGAAGGTTTAAGCTTTAATGCTTCCAAATTGACAAGGATCAAACTTCAATTATCCCGATTTGATGAGGTTCAAACCTACCTGCAGCGCCTCTAAATTGATAGGATTCAAGCTTAATTTGCTGATGTTCAAACTTCAAAATGCTTTTAAATTGATGATTTTCAAATTTAGTTTGATGGTGTTCAAAGTTTAAACTGCTTCCAAATTGATGACTTTCAAACTTCAATGTTTGAAAATTGGTAACGATCAAACTTCAATTTTTTTAAATTGATGACTCCTAAACTTTGATCCATCCAAATTGATGTCAATCAAATTGCAAGTTTTTTTAAATTTGATAATGTTTGAACTTGAAGCGCTCTCACTCTGATAATTTTTAGACTATAATGCTTCAAACAAATGAAATCCTAACTCCTTTTTTTCTAATTTATAAAAAACTTTAATGCTTTAAAATTGACAAGATTACAATTTTAATTCTGTTGAATGTATGAAATTATATTTTAATTGCTTCCAAAATGAAAAAATTCAAGTTTAAATTGATGATGTCCAAACTTCAAAATGCTTCCAAATTGGTAACGTTAAAAAATCTAAGCTTTTAATTTTATGAACTTGAAACTTCAAAATTCGATTAAACTCTGATTCTTCTGATTTTGTGAGGTTTACACTTTAGCTTCTTTCAATGGCTGAACCGACGCGTCTTCTAAATAAATATCGATTAATTATATAATATTATTTAAAATAAAATTATTAGTATTACATTTTTAAAGCTTCCTATTTTATGCAGGATTATTATTGCAAATTTCAGCAATTCTCCGCTTGGACACGTTTAATATTGTTAAAGGCTTCTCGTTCGATCATCGAGGTTAAGCAGTGTTTGGCTCGTGTATATTCGGATGGGGGTCGTCTTACTAACTAGGGTGTTTATTTATCAGATATTTTAACTCCTTTTACTCTCGAACAAATAATAACACTACTGATACGTAAATTGTAGCCAGAAAACGTCGTTTCGGATTTTTTTTTACATCGTCAAAAGCGCCTGCATCGTTAAAAAATGATTTTTGGAAAATTTATTGATTTGAATAACAGTATAGAAAAGTTACTCAAGAGACTTTTTTCTTGTATGGATGATTTGAATGAAAGGAGCAACTTGTTTGGTATAATATGGTTAAATACAGATTTTTAAATTGTCTCAATTTTATGAAAAATTTAAGAATGATTGATTGAATAGATAAAATAAGAATTCAATCAAATATATTTTTGGTATGAAAAATTTAATTTGAGTCCATTTGAAAAATTTATAAATAAAGATTCTTAAATATTTTCAAGATTCAAGAGTTGTCAATTCTAAATATAATAAATTGAAGAAATTTCAAATATAAATCATCACCATAATTGCAGAATTTTTATTGTAAAAATGTAAACTTGCGCAATTTTTAATATAAAATTGTATCAATGAAAAACTCTTTAAGTCTTCAATTTAAATTTCTTCAGTTACAAATACTCTCAATCTAAGACTCTTTAATATTTCATTTGCATAATAGAAAATAATGCAAGTTTGAATGATTTTTTGGAATATTTTCTTTTTTAATATTTAAAATCAAAACATATTGAACTGTGAAGATTTAAAAGTAAAATGTATTCAATTTTAAAGATGTTTATATAAGAAGTTTCCAATTTTGTTAAGATCTGAGAATTTTCAATCTTTAGTCTTGAAAATTAAAGAAATTTTTAATATTAGTCATTATAATTACAGAATGTTTATGTCTGAAACTTCAAACTTATATCATTTTTCATTAAAAATTACAAAAATAAAAATCTATTCAAGTACTTTTAACTTAAATTTCTTAAATTACAAATAATTTCAATTAAGTACTCCTGAATATTTACTTTATATAATGAAAAATAATCCCATTTGTAAGGTGTTTTGCAATAGTTTAATTTGAAAGATTTTAAATCAATAAAATCTTCAATGCTACCAGTATGAAATTAATATTTATTCAATTTTAACGATTCATGAATAAAAATTCTTAAATTTGGCTAAAATTTAAGAGATTTTAATTATGAATCATTCAGATTAGAGAAATTTTAAATACAAATCATGATTCTTAACGAAATTTTAATTGTAAATCTTAAAAAATTCATTATTTTAAAATGAAAATTTATTGGATTGAAAAACTCCTCAAGTCTTCAATTTAAATTTCTTTAATTTTAAATACAGTAAAAGCTCGACAGTAGTTAACCAATAAAAAGGAAGCCTGAAGAGTGGAAAGCACACCTTTGTTTGAATTTAGTATATATTTATTGATTTCAAATCGACCCTCGCTTTTAAGCACATGCGCATTTGAAAAAGTTGCTTAGAGAGCGCGCATCGATACAAGGCCAGGGCATCCAGTGAGCGTTGCTTGACAAAAATAACCTGACGGTAACGATAGAGGTGGGGGCCCTCCAGCATTTAAAGTATCGAACGTGTACGTTTCCAGACCATTCAAATAGGAAAGCTTTCACTGTATTTTCAATACAAGATTCTTCAATATTTAATGCGTATAATATAAAATGATGCAACTTTAAAAAATGTTTTGTTGGAAAATAAAAGTCATTAAAAGTTCTTGTTTTCAAGAGTAATAAACTAAAAAATCCAAATTGCAGAATAATAGTTTTTGAGGCATACATTATATTTACATTAACAGTTCTAATTTTTATTTCACTGACCTTAGTTTCAAAAATCTTGTTTAAAATTAGAAACTTGTAAGTTGAGAATAAAGAAATTGATTTTTTTCGCATATTTAACGTTTGCTTAATATATTTTTTAGTTTATATCATCTATATTTCTTCAACGCTTTGGTCAACATTATCAAAAAGAAATACAAAAAATTGTAAACGAATCAATAAATATTTTCAAAGATATAAATAAAGTTAGGTAACGTCAAACGGGGTAATATCGGACATGTGGGGTAAATTAGGACATTCCTAAACTGATAGTTTGAATTACTTAAGGGGGTTTTAACCAGAATCAAGAACCAGTTAAGGTTTTAGTGAAGCGTCAACTGGTTCTAAATTCTAGTTAAAATTCCCTTAAGTAACTTAAACTATAAATTTAGGAATGTCCGAATTTACCTCACATATATGAAATTACCCTGTTTGATTGGTACCTAACATTAGTTTATTTTCAAGCATTTAAATTAATAAAATAACAAAATTCTCATGATAGTACTGGTTTATAAGTTAACACGAAATGGAATGAGTTGATCTTCGCCTGTAAGATAATTTGTCCCAGAATTGAATTCCTGGTTAGATCGAGTTTTGCAGTGAGAGTCCTCGTTATTTGTACCGGATTATCGTGTCGATATCGGACCTCTAATCGCAGTCCTGGAACAGTACCAAGACTGCGTAATCCTAATTGGTGAATGAGACATAATCGACCAGACACTCTGGTCTCGTTCATTAACTGATACGCGCACGACCATTACACTACAAACAGTTTACATTGGAACGCGAGACGACGTGTTCTATAACGCGATCCGGCTGATATTATTCTGTTTAATGCAGGATGTATCATGTACAGCTACAATTTATGCAGTCTAAGCATGAGACAATTTTGCAGGTTGTCTCTCCACTTTATCATTTCCGGTGCTCGATATGTTACATTTTCAACTTTATAAAACTGGTATCTACTTGCTTGTCTTCGAAACTAAACACTGCTCAAGTTTTTAAACAAGTAGATCATTCCACTCTACATTCGATTTTATTCACTGAAAAAATGGTTAGTTGGACCAACTATTTTTTGTAAAATATGGTACTGCTGTTTTATTAGTTGTCACTGTCATTTCATTAGTCAACACAAAAATGTCGTTAGTTGGAGTGACTATTTAATTGGTACTGGCAACTAATAAACTGGTTGTCCCAACCAATAAAATAGTAGTGCAATATCTACAAAGTAAGCAGTGGGTTCATAGTTGGCATGGTTGATGCGTAAGATTCGACACAAGTTTTCAGTGAATAAGATTTGATGAAATTTCAATGAGAAGCAGTAGAGAGGAAATAATAAGATTTTTCGAGGGATACAATTTGATAGGGATTTCCAAAGTTTTGATACCTTGGATTTCGTAAAAGTCTAGAGTGCATTAGATTTGATAGAATTTCAATGAGAAGCTATTGTTAGAAAGTATAAAATTTATCAACGGATAGAGTTGAATAACAACTTACCAGATTCTAGAACATAGGATTTGATCAGAGTCCTGTGCCAATAAGATTTTATATAATTTTAATGAGAAACCGTTAATAAAAAATTTAAGATTTCTTGATGGATTGAAATTTCTGAAAATTTTACGTTGACGACACTCAAACTTAATTCAATGATGTAATGTCTTCAAAATGCTTTCCAATTGGTTTTCAAATTTCAATGTTTCCAAATTGGTAACTTTGAAACTACTATGAATCTAAATAGATATAACTCTCTATCTTCAATGCTTCGAAAGATAGCATGATTGGAAAATATCACTTATGCATGGATAAGATTTAATAGAAGTTTAATTGGAATCTGCGAATAGAAAAGTATAAGATTTATAGATGGTTAGAAATTTCCGAACTATTGTAAGATAGGATTTGATACAAGTTATGCGAGGTTAAGAGACATTAAGATTTAACAGAGTTTCAATGAGTTTATAAACATGTGATCATTGTTTGAAACATTGTATTGAATCGATAAGATTTCATAGAATTTCAATGAGAAATTGTTGATGGATAAGTATAATATTCCTCAACAGATAAAATTTGATAAAAAGTTCTAGAATTTAGAAACATAGGGTTTGATACAAGTCTTATATTGATAATATTTCATAGAGTTTTAATGATAAAATATTCTAAAAAAGTAAAATGGATATAATTTCATTAATATTTTTGAAATATTAGAAGATTGGATTTGATATAAGTTCTGTATGGATAATATTTAATAGAGGATTGATGATAATTTGCTGATAGAAAAATATAAAATTTTTCGATGGATAGAAATTTGAAAACTTTGTAGTCTAAAATTTGATACAAGTTCTGCAAAGATAGGATTTGGTAGAGTCTCAATGAGAAATCGTTGAGCGAAAAGTATACGATTTCCTAAAAGATAAAATTTGATGGAAATATCCAAGATTCTGGAACATTGGGTTTGATACAAGATTGGCGCCGTTAAGATTGAATGGGGTGTTAATGAGAAATTGCCGACAGAAAGGCACAAGATTTCTCAACAGATAGAATTTGATCGAAAATTCTGACATTTAGAAACATAGGATTTGATAGAAGTTTTGTATCGATAAGATTCCACAGAATTTCAACGAAAAACTGTTGATAGAAAAATACACGATTTCTCAACAGCTACAATTTTATAATAATGTCTAAAGTTCTGGAACATAGGATACAATATGTTTGCCTTTAAGATTTGATAAGAGTTACAATGAGATGTTGTTAGCGAAAAAGTATGAGATTTCTATAAAAATATAATTTTATTTAAAGTTATGGTATATATTAACATGGGATTTGATACAAGTCTTGAATCAATAAGATGCAATAGAGTTTTAATGAGAAACTATTCATAGAAAAGTATACAATTTCTAAACAGATAAATTTTGATAGAAATATCCAAGATTTTTGAAGACAGAACTGAATACAAGATGAGTGCCGTTAATATTTAATAGAGTATCAATGAGTTTAATGATGATTGAATAGTATAGGGTTTCTAGATGGATAGAATTTAATAGAAAGTTTTATGAAATCCGCTAATAGTTTTTTATTTGTGACATTCGCTTGATTAAATCAAATATAATTTCTTTTCATTATGTTGATAGAATTTGATTTGTGAAACTTTTTATATTTAACTTATAGGATTTCCTACAAATGTACTTATAGAATTTTATTTAAATTTCACTTTTTTATGGGTTACTAATAGTTCTTTTGAACCATTCAGAAAAATGTTGTGGAAATTCTAGTGCGTTATTTAAGAAATTTTAGGATCTAAAAGACAAACTAAAAAATATTTAAGTTACACATACATATGCTGGTCTTTTGTAAATTGCAGTATCAATATTTGTCATAGTATTTCAATAGATCTTGAATTAGGTTGTATAGAAGAAAAATTAATTCCCAATACGAATAAAACTAAAATAACAGAAAGTGAATTCTTAATTGCAACAAAAACATTTGCAAATGCTATATGTAAATTATTGTTGATATTGCGAATTCAAAAATAAATGAAAAATTCAATAAATTATATTTATTTATGGATTATAAAAAAACCTTAAGTTGACTAAACTACCAATTGGTATAAAAAGCCTTCTTCGTCAGGATATTACCTTAGTTATAATTCTCATCATATATTTTACAAAAAAGTTTCTCTACTGAAAGGTCTAATTGACAGATATGTAAAATTAAGAAATATCAAATTCAGAAAAAAACTGAGATAAACTTAAAATAACCTTATTACAAGATAATTATCCACATCAATTAATCAGTAGCATTAATCAGGAGGAAATTCATAAAACTATACAACAGATATCTAAAAAAATGAATTGAAACTTATAGAAAAAACTGACCTAAATTTATCTGAAAGCTTATATTAAAGGTCTTTCTAAACATTTAAGATTATCTTTAAACAATATAATATTAATAGTACGATGGCCTCCATTCGAGAATAACCGCGATAAGCGCTGCTTAACTTTGGTGATTGAACGGGAAGCCTTAAACAACTCTGAATCCGAGCAAACATGTATGATGTAATATTACGAGGGTAGTTCAATACGTCCTTAGAATGAAGTATAAAAACAATTTTTTTTGGGTAAATTTTTTTTTATTTTTCAACATAATCTCCTTGGAACTCTATACACTTGGTCAATCGCTTTTC
>NC_046663.1:62697530-62704973 GCF_010883055.1 Belonocnema kinseyi | reverse complement strand
TTTTTCTTAACGAACAATTTTTTTTTTTCAATTGGTTATAAAAACACGTAAACTCAGAAGATGTGGACTGTGACTGCACCATATACCTAGTCGGGAGTGGTGTTGACTGAAAACACATGATTTGGAGCGATTCGCGCGCCATCTGTTGGTCATTCTAAGGACTTATTGAACTACCCTCGTATATCAAAAGGGATGAGTAATTCAAGATTTTTTTCAACATAAAAAGCAGAGATTGACTTTATTTCTTGAATATAAAAACTGTTCTTTATTGCTCTCAACAGCAGTCATAAATTAATCCAGGATAATTTTATAAATGGTTGAAATCTATAAATTTTTGTTGGGTTAGTTAATTTGATTGACTGACTTATTTTAGTGTTCAAGGGACTTACAGGGATTTTAAAAGACATACAGTATTTCATAGGATTTCAAATGAATTTAAAGATGTAAAAAAATTCTAATTGATTTTGAAGGTTCTGAAATATTTTAATTTATTTTACAAGATTAAAAAATTTAAAAATTTTTTTAAAGGATTTTAAAGAATATATTGTATTTAAAAATATTTCTGGTAATTGCAGGGTACTTTTAAGATTTTCTCAGGCTTTATCAAAAATTTCAAGCAGATTCAAAAGATTTCGAAGTCTTCAAATAATTTTACAATATATGAGGGATACATAGGATATCAAAAGAGACCAAAAGATTCCATTAGATTATGAAGAATTAAAAAAAGGATATTCTTTGGTATTTTGGAGGATTTCAACAGAATTTAAGGGTTTTACCAAAAACATTCATCTATTTATCCATTGACTAATTATATTTATTTTTTATCTTAAACATGATGTTTTACAAAAGCATCAATTTAAAAAAGCGAATTTTTAAGAAAATTGTTCAATTGTCAAACAAATGAATTTCCAATCACCAGCAAGATTAATTTTTCACTAAAAAAAAGTGAATTTATAATAAAAAGTATAATAGTTGATATTTTTACTAAAAAATATTTTAATTCTTTATAAAAAAGGGTTGAATTATATAATAGAGTACGCAATTTGAATTAGCAACAAATTCATTTTCAAACAAAAATGAGGAGTTTTTAAAAAACGATATCAATTAAAAAAATAAAATTTTCTGTTAATAATGAAAAAAAGTCCAATATTCTACAAAGAAGGTCAGTTTCCAACCCCAAAATATTTATTTCTTAAGAAAAAGTTCATTTGAAGCAAAATTATAGAATTTCAAAACAAACAAAAAACATTTTTTTTAATTTACGCTAGTATTGAAACTCTCTTGAATTTCTTAAATGAGTCCAAAGATTGTAAAGGTGAGTTAAGAAGTGATATTTTGTCTTTCATTTTAACTGAAAATTGCATTTTTTTATTACGATACGCAGCTAAGCCTGCTACAATTTTAGGGTTTTACCACTTTGAGATATTCAACTTCTACATTCTTTTTCTCAGAACTTGATAACTTTTTCTAATCACCCTTTTTGCCTCAATTTAGTAATACTGCAGCTTATGAGGCATTTTCATATTTATATAGTGATTTCGATTTTGCAGAATATTTCTTCCCTCTAAAAAATTCGGATTTTTCTGGTATCTAGTTCGGTACTGCAACCATTTGTTTTGTGTTTAAACTGAAAATAGGATTTTCTATTGCGATCCGCAGTGGAACATATTTGAATTTTAAGTTCCTGTGACGTTGGGATTGTTAACTTCTAAATTCTATTTCTTGGGACTGGATCAATATTTATAATCACATTTTTTGGCCTAAAGTCGATAATACTTCAGTCTCAGTTTAGACTTTTGTTTTATTTTTATATGTTGATTTCCATTTTAGAGAATGTTTTTTCACCCTCATATAAAATTTCAATTTTGTGGGTTATATATTTCTGTACTACACACGTTCATTTCTTTAAACTGAAAATTGCATTTTTTATTGCGATCCGCAGCTGCACCTGTTTTTATTTGAGGTTCCTTTTAGATTCCTGTCATTTTGCTTGGTTCTCTAATTTTGCACTGCAAACTTTAATTTATTTTTTAACTGAACAAATTTTTTTTATTATGATCTGCAGCTGAGCCAGTTTAAATATAAGGGTCCTTCACTTGGAGATGGTCAACTTCTCAATTCTATTATTTTAAACTAGATAACTTTTTCTAATCACACTTTTTGGCCTCAATTTAGTAACGCTTCAGCTTAGGAATAGAATTTTGTTTAATTTTTAGATAATGATTTCGACTTTAGACATAGTTTTATTGCCTTCTTGAAAAATTTTTATTTTGTTGGTTACCTCTTTCTGTCCTGCAGCCCTTCATTTTTTTAAAAATAAGAATTGCATTTTTTATTGCAATCCGTAGCCGCGTCTGTTTATATTTTAGGTTCCTGTTATTTCGAGGTATTTAAACTTATAAATTTTATTTACCAGAACTGGATAACTTTTTCTGATAATACTTTTTGCCCCTTAATTCAGAAATACTTTAGCTAAGGAGTGGACTCTTGTTTTATTTTTTGAATGGTAATTTCGATCTAAAAAAATGTTTTTTAGCCCTCCTGAAAATTTACGACGTTGAAGCTTGCCACAGATATGGATATCAAAGTTGTGTAATTAATATAAAAAAAAACTAAGAGTCACATCGAAAAAGTAAAAACACCTCTCGATTCTTCTCGGAAATATCTCGATGTGCATTTTTTTTGTTTAAACAATTTTTTAAACAATTACGCTATTTGTTATTTTTCTGCAATTGTTATAAACAAAGTATGCATCGGATCGAAAAACCAAGTGCACCAATGCATTCCTCTCGAAAAAATGCAGATGTGCATCTTTTTGCTTCTTCGTAAACCCATTTTTTAAACAATTAGAGCATTTGTTGTTCAGCGCTGTGCTGCTCCGTGCCCGTAGATATGGATTTGAAAGTTGTGTAATTAATATAAAAAAAACTAAGAGTCACATCGAAAAAGTAAAAACACCTCTCGATTCGGCTCGGAAATATCTCGATGTGCATTTTTTGTTTTTTTGTTTAAACAATTTTTTAAACAATTACGCTATTTGTTATTTTTCTGCAATTGTTATAAACAAAGTATGCATCGGTTCGAAAAACAAAGTGCACCAATGCATTCCTCGATGTGACTCTTAGTTTTTTTTATATTAATTACACAACTTTGAAATCCATATCTGTGACAAACTTCAACGTCGTGAAAATTTTCTATTTTGCTGGTTATTCAGTTCTGTACCGCAACCTTTATTTTATTGCTTAAACTGAAAAAAGTATTTTCATTGCGATCCGCAGCTGAGCCAGTTTCAATATAAGGTTCCTGTCACTTTAAGATTATCAACTTCTAAATTCCATTTCTTGGAACTGGATCGCCGTTTCTAATCACACTTTTTTGGCAACCCACCTGCAAAATTCTGATTTTGTTGTTTATCTAGTTCTATACTGCGATCTTTCGAATAACAGTAGATTATACATATTTTTTCCATCTGGGGGGTTTTTTTTTTCGAAATTTATGCTGTTACTGGAAAATTTTGATTTTCTAAAATGAGCCCGAGGCCTGCAAGCATTAGTGACGTTAACAATAAATGACGATTAAAAGTTGACGCATCGAGGACTATTTGCTGAGCGCATCGAAACGATAACAACCTGCTGCCCTCGACTGCACCGGATGTTGCGATTATTCGACGATAGGCACTCAATCGTCGTGAAGACGTCGTCGGTACATCCTGCAGTCGTTCGCGGAATGAACCCGACCAGAGAGTCTCCGCTGCGTAATTCGATATTTACGTACATCTAATGGTTTTCTTACTGAGAACGATAAAATGAAACATCAATCGCTGCTTTTCGAAGCCATCGAAGTTCAACTGATATATTTAAATCGTTTGATCTCCTCTTTTTCGATTTATTAATAATCATGAGCTAATCAGTATCAAAATTGACGCATTTCTTTGTTTTTCTTGTCCATCTGTGTTTGCTGATATTCATCCAATTGCGAGGTCGAATAACAGTTTATTTATCCTAATTTATATAGGATGGAGAAATATTTATTTAGAAAATTATACTTAGAGAACAGGGTACTTATTTTATTATTTTGGGAAATATTAGCATTGGAAGTTTGAGTTTGAATAAATTTGATTTAACTTTTCCATATTGGTGCGGTTCTCATTTTAAAATCGCTGATTTGAATGTTTTGAAGCTTCAACATCATTTGTTTGAAGTAATTAAAGTTTGTTCTACTTGAAACTAAAATTTTGAATTCAGGAGGATTCAATTTCTTTAAATTTCTTTTGCTGATAAACTTAGGAAACATTGCAATTGAACATCATTAACTTGAAAATATCTAAGTTTAAACATAATTACCTGATGAACTTTCAATATCATCAAATTACAACCATTGCAGTTTGAACATCATCAGTTTCAAAGCATTGAAGTTTGAAGTTTAAACTTCATATAAGGGGCCATCCATAAATTACGAACAGCTTCAGGGAGGGGGGGGGGGCTGGGGGTCGAAAAATGTTACGATCTGTTAAATGGCGGGGGATGGGGGTGTAAATTGACAATGTTACGTAATATTATAAACAAATGAACCTTGCAGGAAATCCTTTCATCCAAATTTAGAGTATATAGCATTAAAGTTTTGTACTTTTATAATAAAGGGTTATGATAATATTATAAAGATTTCATATCGGTATAACTAGATTTGTATTTCATTTCTTTTTCATGATCCAGTAAAAAAACATTTAAAAGCATATGTTTTTTAACAAATCATTTAAATTAATAGTACCTGTAATATCGTTCAATTTTTTAAAAGTTTATCGGGTTAAGCTATTATATACTTAAAAAGATTCCAAGGGATTTCAGAGGATTTAGAAGATTTTTAAATATTTGAAAATATTTTTAAGAAATTTGAATGGATTTCATGGTGTTTTATAGGATTTTAAAGGATTTTAGTAATTTTACGGCATTTCAAAAGCTCTCAATAAGGTCTTTTAAAAAGTTTTTCAGAAATTCAAAGGATTTTAAAATCTTAAAAAATGTCGAGTTAGAAGATTTAGAGAATTTTATGAAAATATTTCAAGGTATTTCGAAAATTTTTGAAAAATTAAAAAAATTCCATGGCATTTTTACGAGCTTTACAAAGTTTTAGTGGGCTTCAAATGGTTTGAAAACTTCAAGGAATTTCCAAGGATTTTAATTATTTTGATTGACACACGGAAATTTCATGCAGCTTTACAGAATTTTCTAGAATAATGAAAGATTTGAAAGCCTTTCATAGAAACTATAAGAATATAAGATGTTTTACAAAATTCAAGACAATTTAAAGAAATTTTTAAAGGTTTTTTTAAGACTTTCGAGAATTTTTGGAATTTTAAGGGATTTTAAAAACTTTTAATGAGGCATCTTTATTAATTTCTAATATTTCAAGAAATTGCAAGGAATATCAATATTTTTCACATTATTTCACGGGATTTCAAGGAATTTTTTAATATTTGAAGGCATTTTAAACAGTTAAAAAATGTTTAAGGTATTTCAAAACCTTGCAAAGCATCGAAAATATTCAAGGGTATCTTAAAAGATTTTACGGAGTTTTCAAGAGATTTAACAAATTTCAAGGGATTTAAAGGAATATCAGCAGATTTCTTCTAACTTCAAATGATTTTAAAAGAATTTATAATATTTTTGTGAAATTTCAAACAATTTACTCACAAGAATTAAGGGATTTAAAATAATTTAAAAGGTTTGAAGATATTTTCAAATATTTTAAGGTATTTCTAAAGATTTTAAAGAATTTTATAGCTTCTAACGAATTTAAAAGGTTCATACATTTTTAAGGATTTTAATGATTAAAAGTGATTTAAAGAAATTTCGAACTGTTTTAAAGAATTTCTGATCATCATCGATTACTGTGAGTAAAATTTATATCTTCAATACTTAAAAAAAATACTGACCGAGTCGCACTCAAATTGATAAATATTGCTAAATATTAGGATAAATGTTAATAAATATTGCATCCGCGCTGATAAATATTATTAAGTATTTATAAAATAAGCTCCCCAAACCAGATTGTTGGTGAGGCGTGTGTCCCCGAAAGATAGTGTGGCGTATGTCCTGATTGCGCAAGATATATATATATATATATAAAATATTATTGTTTAAAAAAATTGTTTATGTTACTTAAACCAATTTTTAACTTTAACCTAAAATTTATGAGCAGATAGGAAATTTTTCAGCCTATTTCCGCTTTATATTTTAGAACAGTGGTCAGTTGACAGCCGGGATGCAAGAACCGGGCGAACGCTCGAAACGGGTAAAACTATTATGCAAGTCAAGAAAGTGGGGATGAGAATTTTTTTCGTAAATCCTAGTTTAAAAAATTTGACAATATAGAGAATGGAAAATTGCATCTTTTCTTCAGAAGAGGTTTCTTTTGTTGCATCGCTTGTTTTGTTTAAAAAAAAGAGAAGTTACTTTTTTTCGTAGTTTTTGTTCATTGAAAAAACGTTTCTTTTTTTAGAATCAACTCGCAATAATGTAGCCAATTCTTAATAAAATTTGAAATTTTTTTATTTCAACGTTTAGGGTAGTCTTTTCCGCTTCCGTTGATGTAGGTTCCTTGTTAAAAGGTGCATGGAAATCGCTTCGAGCGGCGAGCGCTTCTGACTTCAACTCGTTGTATTTTTTTAACCTTTTGACCAAAAAAAAAATTGCTTCACGAAAAATTTCTCCCACTGCTTAACGTATCTGTGTTTATAATTTTGTCTTATTCCAATTCATAGCAAAAATTTTAATAGCAGAAACTCTGAAAACACGGTCTTTTTTCGTTTAAAATTATTATAGACAATTACAATGTTTATGAAATGTTGATCTACGTCAACAGGAGCGGAAAAGACTCCCCTACGCGTTCAAACAAAACAATGGCCAATTTAATTAAGAATTGGCCTATTTATTACGAGTTGATTATGAGAAAATACGGTTCTTCAATGAAAAAAAGTAACCTTTCTTTTTTTTAAACAAAACAAGCGATGAAACCAAAAAACCTTTCCTGACGGAAAGATGCAGTTTACAATTCTCTATATTGCAAAATTTTATGAAGAAGGATTTTCGAAAATAAATTTCTCATCCCCACTTTCTTGACTTGGACAATTGTTTTACCCGCTTCGAGTGTTCGCCGGTTCTTGCATCCCGGTCGTCAATTATGCACAGAAAACTCGTCAAAGTACAAATTTTTTCATTCTCCTTTTCTATTCTTAACCTAAAAGATTCCAGGGGAACCTTAAGGGATTTTAGCGGACTTCTACGATTTTTAAACATTTTAGGAATTTTAAGGGAGTTTAAAGGCCTTTCATAATGTATTTTAATTATTATTATTATTATTATTATTATTATTATTATTATTATTACACCATTAGGCCATTTCCCTTTCGGGGTAGGCGTGACTCACTCGGTAGGGGAAAGGAGT
>NC_046663.1:62694619-62697430 GCF_010883055.1 Belonocnema kinseyi | reverse complement strand
CTACCTCTGGGCACGCTGCCATTTACTTTACCTTGATACACTTGTTTCGTTAGTCGTTCATTTGGCATTCTCTTAACATGTCCGAACCATCTTAACCGATTTTTTCCCCATGTATCTACTAGCGTCTCTTCTGCCCACATTCTTTTAGAATTATCTCGTTGCTTACTTTGTCCATCAGGGTTTTCCCGCATATTATGCGCAATAATCTCATGTCAATTGCGTTAATTTAATTAATTTAATATATTATTATTAATATTTAATATTAAAAATTATATTAAAAGATTTCAAGAAATTTTCAAAAGTTTTACAAAATTTTCCCTATAAGGTTTAAGGATAATTAAAAAACTTCAAAGATATTTTGAATGGCTTTTGATAAATTTTATAAGATTTCCGAGGACTTGATATATTTTAATGAATTTAAAAAGCTTTTCAAAATGCATTTTCAAGAGCTTTAAACAAGAGATTTCAAAGGATAGTACAGGATTGCAAATATTTGAGGGAAATTGAAAGGATTATGAGAAATTTTTTAGAGATTTAACAAATTTTAAGGAATATCAAGGACATCATCAGATTTTATTTGGCATTACAAGATTTCAAGGGATTTTATAATATTTTCCTAAGATGTTAAAGAATTTATTCACAATATTTGAAGGATTTCAAAGCACATACAAGATTTGATGATATTTTCAATATTTCCAGGCGTTTCCAAAGATTTAAAACAATTAAAATTTTTTTCAAGAACCTTAAAAATTTTAGGATATTTTAAAAGAAACAACACAAATTTCAGGTTTTACGTAATTTTACGCAATTTCAAGGAATCTTATAACATTTTAATGAAATTAAAAAAAAATGTATGCCCAGGAATTGAGATATTTTAAAGAATTTTCACGATTTGAGTAGATTTCTAATATTTCAAAATATTTTCAAAGATTGAAAAAAATTGAAAGATTTAAGAATTTTGAGGATTTTAGGTTATTTAAAAAGATTCCAAGGAATTGTAATAGAGTTCAAAAACTTTAAAAAAATTTCCTATAACTTTAAAAGGATCTCACAGGATCTATAACATTTCAGGATATTTTAAAAGCTTTGAAGATACTTTTAAGGGTATTTACAAAGCTTATAACGAATTTATAAGATATTAAATTTTTAAAAATGAATTTCAAGGAATATCGTCATATTTTATTTAGCTTCAATTTTGAGGAATTTTCAAGGGGACTAAAAAATTAAAGGGATTTCAAAATATTTCAAAGAGTCAGACATATTTTACGGTATCAAAAAAAAAATTCAAAGAAGTTTAAAGAGACTGCAAATATTTCAGAGAATTTCAAGAAATTTCATCAGATTTTCTGTGACTTTAAGGGATTTTATAATATTTTAATGAAAATTTAAAGAATTTATTCAAGGAATTAAGATAATGAAAAGAATTTCATGATTTAAATAGATTTTTAATATTTTAAGGTGTTTTCAGAGATTTGAGAAATAAATAATTTTAAGAATTTGAAAGATTTTAGTATATTTTAAAAGATTGCAAAGAATTTCGATAGATTAAAAAATATTTTAAAGGATTCGCTATATTAGAAGATTTGTAAGGATCTCATAGGATTCATAAGGTTTTAGGATATTTTAAAAGATAACAATAGATTTTTAAGATATTTCAAATGATTTCATAATATTTCTGAGGATTTAAGGAATTTTAAGGGATTTCAAAATCTTTTGATAAGTATTTACATGAGCTTTAAACAAGATATTGAAAAAAATAGCGAAGGATTGGATTTCATCAGATTTCATTTCGCTTCACGAGATTTCAAGGGATATTATAATATTTTGATAAAATTTAAAAGAATTTATTCACAATATTTAAGGGACATCAAAGCAAATAAAAAATTGAAAGAGATTTTTAATATTACAAGGCATTTTCAAATATTTTAAAAATATAAAAAATTTTTTGGATATTTTAAAATATTCCAAGGAATTTCCATATATTTCTCATCAGAAAGCATTTTAAAGATTTTAGGGTATTTTTAAAGATTCCAAGGAATTTTCAAAAGGATTAAAAATAGTAAGGATTTTCAAAATATTTTAAAGAGTTTCCGTTTAAAATTCGAAATAAATTAAAATTAATAGTGTAGGGCATTAAAAAATTCCAAACTTATTTTAAGAGTCACCAAAATTGCAGGGAATTTCAAGGAATGTCATAATATTTCACGTGAATTTAAGGGATTTTACAATATTTTAATGAAAAATCAAAGAATTTATTTACAGGAATTTAGAGATATGAAAGAATTTCCATGGTTTGAAGAGGTTTTAAATATTTCAAAGTATTTTCAAAGATTAAAGAAAATTTAAAGATATTTAAGAATGTTGAAGATTTTTGTAAATTAAAAAATATTCCAAGGTATTTCAACAGATTGAAATTTTTTAAATAACTTTGGAAGATTTGGAAGGATCTTATAGGATCTATAAGGTTTTAGGTTATTTAAAAAAGTGACTATAACTTTTGAAGTGATTTTATCGGATTTTATCATATTTCTGAGGATTTCAGGAATGTTATGGGATTATAAAAGCTAGAAGCCTTTAGAGGCTTTCAAGGAATTTCAAGGAATTTCAAGGAATATCCTCCGGTTTCAGGGGAATTATACAGATTTTGGGGGAACTTATATTTTAATAAAATTTCAAATGATTTATTTACGTTAAATGAGGAATTCTTAAGGATATTAAGGCTTATCAGGATTTTCACTATTTACTGAATACACCCTAAGATTTGATGACATTATTTACTTTGTGGAGAGAAATATACAAAATTTTAAAATA
>NC_046663.1:62664235-62694519 GCF_010883055.1 Belonocnema kinseyi | reverse complement strand
ATATTAAATATTAAATAATTATATATCTGCTAGTTAAAAAAATGTAAAAAATGAGGTTTTTTTTAAGAATTGAAATTAAAACCATTTATAGTGTTGATGTTTAAACATCAATAGTTTAGAGACAATGGAGTCTGAATCTTCTAAATTTAGAAGCATTGGAGTTTGAAAGTTATCAATTTGGAAACACTAACTTTTGAAACTTATCAATTTGGACACATTTTGAAGTTTGAAGCATCATCAAAATGAACGTCATCAATGCTGAAAGAGGCACAATAGTTATTGAACTCTGGCCTGATTTTTTCAATTTTTCAATATGGAAATCGTGATTGGTAAACGTTTACGTTAACATCTTATTCATTAAAAAGCAATTACTTTTAATATCAATCAATTTTGAAATAATATTACGACATAAACTCATAAATTACAAACCATGCAACTTGGTTACAAATGAATTTGTATTTTGGTTTTAATGAGCATCCGAATTACTCAATCTAAATCTGAGGTCTTCAAATTTGTTGAATCAAATTAACGTTTTATAGTTAACGCCAAATTGAAATTGACTAAGGATAGGTGTTTATTAAATCTGTAGTTGTTGCAAAGAATACCTTCACTAAAGACTAGAATGAAATCATTTTCAATTTCTTACTGGAAAAATTAATTTCTGACATGTGATAAGAGAAAGAATTTTTGTCACCGGTTCTTATTGGAATAACTGGAACATACTGAAACATAAATTTATATTATTTATCGAAAATAATAATTCATTCGGCACTAAATTTAATTTAAAAAGAAAGCAAAGATAATTCTGTATTTTTGAAATTATCGTATTTGAGTGTTTTATTTACGTTTTTATATAATGTTTCTTTTATTATTTTCAACAAGAATATTTCTTGTTGAAAAGTGTAAAATTGCCATCAGGTGACATAATTTAAAATTCGGAGAGGTGCAAACGCAGAATGTGACATAACACATGAAAAATATAAATATGAATACATTTTTTTTTGTAATTCTTGAAAAAATGAAAATCAGTGATTTTGTTTCACAAGTAAAGCATCTTATCACAGATTTCATACACTTTCCCTTATTTCTCATTATACCCATTTGTTACAAAAATCCTATTTTTCTCCTGATTTCATTTTTTTTAAGTTTACTTTGATGTTTTTAATACATAATTTGACTCTTTTTTTAATTAATCCGTTTTAGTTGAGGGTTGCTGATGATTGCTTTTCAATGGAAAATTTCACTATTTGTTTAAAAGTCAAAAATTCGTGTCGAAAATTCATTTTATTTTATATTTATACTATTTTGTTCGAAAATTCAACTGCTTTGTTAAGAATTCGTCTTTTTGGATCAAAGATTCATCTTTTTTGGATTAAAAATAAACAATTTTTGTCAGGAATGAACTTGGTTGACATTTTAACAATAGAAAAATAATAAACGAAAAGGTTGAAAATTAATTTATGTTGTTGTTAAAAGGGGAACTACTTGTTTAAAAATTGGTTTGTTTTGATCAAAAATTCCACTATGCGATTAATTTTTTTTGTAGATACAACTATCATGGTGCAAAATCAATCTTTTTGGTTAAAAAATTTAACTGCGATGTTAGAAATTCGTCTTTTCGGATTGGAACTTCATCTCTTTCTTTATGGAAAAGTCTTTTGTTGAAAATTTAATTTTCTTCTTAGAGCGTGATTTTTTCGGTTTAAGAAATCGACTACTTGTTTAAAAGTGCAAATGTTCGCTTGATAATTAATTTTTTATCTTAAAAATTATACTACCTGGTTGAAAATTTATTTGTGTAGGTCAGAAATTCAACTGTGAGAATAAAATTTCAACTATTATTATTTCAAAAATACAACTATTTTGTTGAAAAATTAATCTTTTTTGTTCAAAAATTGAACTTCAATTTTAGGTTCTAATGTGTCCCCTAAGGGTTTACATTTTTATAGTACCTAAGTACGTAAGTACTTAAATTTGTCGTTCTTGGTGGTTTGGAACCCACCATTAACTGTAAGTCCCCCTGCCACCACCAAGTAAACATGTAACTATTAGTGCCTATGTGCGAAATTCTACCATTTGATGGAAAATTCAACTATGTCGTTAAAATTTCAAATAATTTTTTGAAAATTCAACTCCCTTATACAAAATTCAAGTTTTTGGCTTGAAGATTCAACTATTTGCTTAAAAATGTAACTGTTTATTGTTAAAGTTTCATTTGTTTAAATTTCACTATTTGTTTGAAAATGAGTAAGTTCTTTTGTTCGAAAGTTCAACTTTTTGTGTGTAAATGCAACTGTTGGGTCTAAAATTAAATTTTCTTATCTGTTTAAAATTCAACTCTTTCTTTAAAAATGCACCTCTTTTGGTAGAAATTTAGTATTCTGTGTTTGAAAATTTACAATATATTTCGACTTAAAATCTGAATTTTTCAAATTGAATTCAATATTATCTTCGCATGTTTTTTGTTCAACCTCAGGCATTTACAAAATTAAATCTAAAAAAATTGACCTGAAATTAAATAGGGGGAGGGGTGTGTGTGTGTTTGTATTCGTGATGTATGCCTTGAAGATTGCATGACGAAGTTTTTGAACAGCCTCTTAGAGTCTAAGATTTATCTTGAAATTGAGAACAAGTACCACCCGGAAACTGAGTGGGACTCAGCAATAAATTTAACTTTAAAGAGAATATTTTCTGGATCGCGAGAGTGGAAAAAGGAAGAAAGCTATTACGTGGTGAAATAAGGAAGGAAATATCGTGAAATCGCGAAGTCCGCGGGAGGCAGTGAGGTGGTATAATTCGATGTAGCGTGGGCGGCCCAGCATCCGGCCTAAACCGAGATAATATAGCGCCGGTCCAGCGGGACATTTGCACCATCATTAAAATTCGCGATAGCGGATCGAACAGGCTCGGTGACATCACCGTCGTTCGCGCGATCTGGCAACTAAACGAGCGAAGGAACGTTCACCATGTAAACTTGCCTTTCTCCCCCGACCTCTGGTTTCATCACCACCTCCCCCCATTTACCCCCTCACCCTCCCCAATCATTCCCCCTTGTTTGACCACCCCCGAGTAGCGTCGAAGTAGCGTCGCTGGAGATCACACTACACGCACCTGGTATGCGTATAATGAGGTTGACGATAACACCCACTGACAATTAGCACGATATATGTATAGTATTCACTCCAAGGAATTGAGAATCACATTAAACAAGGGCAATCAATAAGATTTAATGATGAGCATTTCCTTTAAGATTAAAAATGGATTTTTTTTTCTTATAGACCAGGAAAACCAAGATCTATTTCCTCATTCTTTCGCGTTCTTTTTTATACTACTAGAGATTAACATGTTTCGAATTCAATTCAGAGTGAGTCATCTGGGATTATCAATAGGAAATCTGCAGGTATGAAAAATTGTACATTATGACACTTAGTAAGATACTAGGCAGTCTGATAAGTCCCTGAAAAATGAAATACGGAGACGTTTTTTTGGCCAAAGTCGGTTTTATTTTACAACATACTCTCCTTTTAGGTCAATACAGCGAGTCCAACGATTTTCTAACTTTTGGATACCGTCCGAAAAGTACCCGATCGGAAGGTCTCCAAAATACGCCTCTGTTTCAGCTATGAGCTCCTCATTTGAGTAAAAACGCTTACCGGTGAGCCATCTCTTCAGCTTAGGGAACAAGTAATAGTCACTGGGGGCCAGGTCTAGTGAATACGGTGGCTGAGGAACCAATTCGAAGCCGATTTCATGCAATTTTGCTTGTGCAACTAAGCATGAATGAACAGGCGCATTATCGTGATGATAAAGCGGTTTTTTCTTCTTCAAATGCGGTCGTTTTTCGGCGATTTCGATTTTCAATCGGTCCAATAATGATAAATAGTATGCTCCGGTTATGGTTTTAGCTTTTTCAAGATAGCCCACGAATATTATGCCATGTGCATCCCAAAATACGGAGGCCATAACCTTTCCGACCCATTGTTGCGTTTTTGGACGCTTCGGATCATTTTGGCCCGGTGGAACCCACTTTTTTGCCTGTTGCGTTGACTCAGGAGTGTAGTAGTGGATCTAGGTTGCATCCATGGTTATGAATCGGCGCAAACACTCGGTCGGCTTACGCGAAAATAATGCCAAATTCTGCTGGGAAGTTGTCACACGAATTCGTTTTTGGTTCACTGTGAGCAAACGCGGCACCCATCGCGCGCAGAGCTTCTTCATGCCCAAAACTGAGTGCACGATATTGTCCACACGTTCCAATGATATGCCTACAGGATTATCTACCTCTCTCAATTTCACTTTGGGATCATTCAACATCATATCATGGATTTTTTCGACATTTTCTGGTGTAGTGACCTCTTTTGGGCGCCCAGATCGTTCAGCATCAACTGTGCTCGTACGGCCACACCGAAACTCGGCAAACCACTTATGAATCGTTCCAATCGACGGTGCAGAGTCCGGGTAATACTTATCCAGCTTGGCCTTGGTCTCGGATATCGTTTTCTTGCGAAGATAATTGTGTTTGATCAAAATTCGAAACTCAGATTTTTCAATATTAAAAAAAACTCGGAGGTTAGTCGCTTCTCAGTGCTGTAACTTGTAAATGCGTAAACATAAATGGCTGAAGTTTTGACAGGCGTCATTTGAAGGATCAAGCTCGACGAAAATGGTTCACATTAGTGAACACTAATGCCATCTCTTAGAATTTTCAGGTACTTATCAGACTGCCCAGTATAGGCATAGTGTTCACTGCAAGGAATTGGAAATCCGACAAGGTGAACATTAGTTTGAATACGATTTAAAGATTAGTTCTTTTTTCGAGATCAAAATAAAATCTACTTTCAGATAAACCAAAAAAAACTAGCCTCTCTATTTATTTTCTTATTCTTTCTCCTTCGTTTTTATATTACTAGGAACCAATATATTTCGAAACCAATTCAGACTTCCTGATCTGGGATTATTGATAGGAAATCTACTGTTATCAGCAATAGTATGTGGTGACTCTTAGTACGATAGATTCATAGTATTCATTCCAAGGAATTCAGAACCATAGCAAGCAAAGCGAATTAATAAGATTCACGGATTATATTTTCTTGAAAGATCAAAATGAATTTTTTTTCTTGTAGAATAAGAAAACCAATCTCTATTTCATATTTCTCTTGCGTTCTTTTCTATACTACTAGGGACCAACATGTTTCGAAACGAATTCAGACTTCCTCATCTGGGATTATTGATAGAAAATCTACTGAAATCAGGAATAGTACGTTTTGACACTTATCACGATAGATTTATAGTATTCACTTCAAGGAATTAAGAACCACATTATGCATGGCTTATCAATAAAATTTACGGATTAGATTTTCTTATAAGATCAAAATGAATTTTTTCCCTTATAGAACAAGTAAACAAACCTCTCTCTATTGCCTTATTTTCTCTTTTTGTAGGCTGCTAGGGAAGGAAATGTATTGAAACCAAGTTAGACTTCCTCAACTGGGACTGTTTCTAGAAAATCTACCGGTAAATAGTACTGTATGACACTTAGTAAGATGTAGGTAAAGTGTTCACTGAAGGAATTGGGAATCCGGCACGCTGAATATTAGTTTGAATACGATTTAAGGATAATTCTTCTCTTGAGATCAAAATAACATCCATTTTCTTATATACCAAAGAAACTAGCGTCTCTACTTATTTTCTTATTGCTTCTCCTTCTTCTTTACAATACTAGGGACCAACATATTTCGAAACGAATTCAGACTTCCTCATCTAAAATTATTGATAGAAAATCTACTGCTATGAGCAATAGTACGTTATGCTACTTAGTACGATAAAGTCATAGTATTCAGTTCCAAGGAATTCAGAACCACAGTAAGCAAAGTCAATTAATAATATTCACGAATTGGATTTTCTTTAAAGATCAAAATGTCATTTTTTTCTTATTGGACAAGAAAACCAAACTTTCTATTTTCTTATTCTCTTATGTTCTTTTATATACTCGTACTACTAGGGACCAACATATTTTGAAACCAATTCAGAATTTCTCATCTGGGATTATTGATAGGAAATCTACTGGTACCAGCAATAGTGCGTTATGGCACTTAGTAAGATAGATCTATAGTATTCATTTCAAGGAATTCAGAACCAAGCAAAGTGGATGTTAGTTTGGATACGATATAATGATTAGTTTTTCTTTCAAAATCAAAATAAAATCGACTTTTTTATAAACCAAAAAAAAACTAGCCTCTTTCTCTCTCTATTTTCTTATTCTTTTTGATTATTTTTTATACTATTAGATACCAACATGTTTGGAAGCCAATCAGACTTCCTCTTATGGGATTATTGATAGAAAATCGACTGCTATCAGCAATAGTACGTTATGACACTTGGTACTATAGATTCATATTATTCATTTCAAGGAATTCAGTACCATAGCAATCAAGGCAGATATTAGTTTTTATGCGACTTGATGCCGAGTTACTCGCTCAAGATTAAAATTAAATCTACTTTCCTATAATCTAATAAAACCAGCTTCTCTTCCTTTCCGTTATCTTTCTCGGACAATTAAGACTTCTTCATCTGGAATTATTTACAGGAAATTTACTCGTATCAGAAATAGTACGTTATGTCACTTATTAGAAATATGTATAGTATTTACTCCAAGCAATTCAGAACCACAGCAAGCAAGCTCAATCAATAAGATTTAATGAGTAGCTTTTCTTTTAGGATCAAAATGGAATTTTTCTTATGAATAAAGAAAACCAAACTCTCTTTCCCAATTCTTTCATGTTCTTTTTTACTCAACTAGGGATCAACATGTTTCGAAGTTTATTCAGATTTTTGGATCTGGGATGATTTACAGAAAATCTACCACATGAACAATAGTACGATATGACGTTTAATATGATATTAGTATAGTATTGCAAGGTTTTCAGAGCTCAACAAGGTATATATTAGTTTGGATACGAATAAATGATTAGTTTTTATTTTAAGATCGAAATTAAATCTACATTCTTATGATTCAGACAAAAAAACTAGCCTCTTTATTTTCTTATTCTTCTTGCTTCTTTTTTATACTACTAGATACCTACATGTTTCAAAGCCAGTTCAGAACCATAGCAAGCAAAGTAGAGATTAGTTTTGATACGATTTGATGACGAGTTATTCGTTTAGGATTACAAGGAAATCTACTTTCTTATAATCAAAGAAAACCAATTTCTCTCCTTTTTTGTTATTTTTCTTCATATTTTTTATACTACTAGGGATCAACATGTTTCGGAGCCAATCCAGACTTCATTATTTGGGATTATTCATTGGAAATCTTTGATATATATAGTACACTCCAAGGAATTTAGAACCAAGCAAGGCGGATATTTGTTTGGATACGATTTAATGATTAGTTTTTCTTTTAGGATCGAAACAAAGTCTGCTTTTTTATCAAACAAAACACTAGCCTCTCTATTTGTTTTCTTATTTTTTCTGCTTTTTTTATACTACGACCAACATTTTTCGAAGCCAATTTCGACTCCCATCATCTAGGATTATTTATAGGAAATCTACTGGTATGAGCGACAGTACGTTATGCCATGTAGTACGATTAATATTTAGTATTAACTTATAGGAATTCAGAAGCACAGGAAGCAAGGCGAATATTAATTAAATTACATTTTATACGATATAATGATGAAATATTATTTCAAGATTATAATAAAACCAACTTTTTAATGGCCCAAAAAAACTAGTCTCTCTCCCGTTCCGTGTTGTTTCTCCATCTTTTTATACCAATAGGGATCAAGATGTTTCGAACCTTATTCAGATTTCCTCATCTTGGATTATTCATAGGAAACCTACTGGTATGAATAATAGTATGGTATGACAATTCGTATGCTATATGTTTATAGAATACACCCCAAGAAATTAAGAACTAAGGCAAGCCAAATGGATATTATTTTAGACACGATATAATAATTTGCTTGTCTTTTAAGACTGGAATGAAATCGCCTTTCCTATAAAGCAAGAAAACCAAACTCTCTTCCTTTCCGTTATCTTTCTCTATCATTTTATACGACTGCGGATCAACATGTTTCGAAGCCAATTTACACTTCCTCATCTGGAATTATTTATAGCAAATCTGCTGGTATCAGCAATAGTACGTTATAACGCTTGGTATGCTAGATTCATAGTATTAATTTCAAGGGATTCAGAGCAATAGTAGTAAGCATTGCGGATATTAGTTTTCATACGATTTGATGATGATTTATTCGTTTGGGATCGAAGCAAAATGTACTTTTCTATGAACTAAACAAATAAACTTCTTTTGCTCTTTTCCTCTTTTCCTACTCTTTCTCCTTTCTTATACTACTAGGGATCATCATGTTTCGAAGCCAATTTAGACTTCCACATCTGGTATTATTCATAGGATATCTACTGGCATGAAAAACAGTACTGTATGACAATTTTTGCGGTATATTTGTAAAGTATACACTCCAAGGAATTCAGAAGCAGAGTAAGCAAGATGGATATTACTTTCGATACGATATAATGATTTGTTTTCCTTTAAGATCGAAATAAAATCTATTTTCTGATCAAAAATTTTATGCACCAAAATCAAAATGCACACTGAAAAACATGGTTTAGCTATCCCAGCTAACCGTTTAGCTGGATTTCGTCTTCCAAGAAAATATAGCGGTGTCACCTAGATTTTTAGCTGTATCAGCTAAATTTTCCATCTAGAAATAATCTAAATAAATGAGCTAGATAATTTCCAGATGGCGAATTCCGCTAAAACAGCTAGAAATCTGGGTGACACAGCTATATTTTTTGGAAGATGAAATCCGGCTAACCTCACAAATAAAATTTATATTTTCAACTACCTCTTTTTCAGGTCATCAGAGACAAATATATTTTTTTAAAGAAAAAAGAGTAAAATTAAATTCTTATCCAGAATGCAAAGAATCAATTCATCAATCATAAGCCCATCCTAAACTTTATTATATCTCGAAAGATCCTTTTTTTTTAAACAAAGATTTCTTTATATTTTATGATAATATTATATAATAGTATTGCATAATTTAATATATTATTGTATTGTGTAAAAAAGATAGAGAAAGAATAAGGAAAGAGAGAGCAAGGGAGAGATTTTGGTTGATTCATTCCTGTTTCATCCTCTTTTTTCTTTTGTCAAATAATAGTTGTCCCAAATGAGCCAGAAAGAAGGTATAGCTGGAAATATAATTTTGAGTTGTGAGACACTGAGCTCAAGGTACATTTCAATCTGCAAAAGATGTTTCGAAATTACCAATTTATACATTTTTATTTTCTGCTTCAAAATTAATCATTTTAGTTCAAATTTCATCTCGTTAGTACTAAATTAAACCATTTTACAGAAAAATAAAATTTTGGTTAAAAATTGATTTTTTGCAACTGAGAATTTTAACTATTCCGTTTTTGATTAAAATTTTTTACTTTTTATTGGAAATTCATATTTTATAACTGAAAATTTATATTTTAGGCTGAAAATTCAACTATTTTGGTAGAAAACTCAAATCTTTAAGCATAATTTGTTTCAAATTGATCATTTTAATTGAAAATTCATCTCGTTTGCTGCAAATTAAACTATATATTTAGAAATTCATTTTTTGTTGTTGAAATTTTTTTAAACTGAAAATGTAACTATTTTTTCGAGCACTCAAATATTTGGTTCAGAATTAAACCATTTCTTTGAAAACGTAACTATTTCGTTAAAAGTTATCTGTTTTGTTGAGAAATCATATTTTGAGATTGAAAATTCAACTTTATTTGTAGAGAATTATTCTTTTTGGCTTTAAATAACAACAGTTTTGTTTAAAATTAATTTTTTCATCTGAAAATTTAACCATTATATTTTTGGCTTATAATTTATTCTTGGTGAATTAAAAATAAAACTATTTGGTAGAAAATTTATATTTTTTGATGAAAATTTATTTTTGGTCAAGATTAATTTAGTTTGTTGGAAATTATTTTTTTTTTATTCGAACTAAAAATTTAATTATCAAGATTCGCGGTAATAAATCGGTGCCAAGTAAAAAAAACACAAATATATTTGCTCGAAAGAATGCTAGTTATCGTACATGTATTGGGTATATAGTCCAATTCTTCATTAATATGCATGAAACCTTTTTGGAATCCATAAAACAATGAAGACAACCTCTGCTTAGTATTAATTTTGATTCATCAATTAATTTTCAATAATATAAACTAAAAACTGGATCGCATCAATAAAATTTAAACTATTTTACTTAAAATTTTTTAAATTCGGAAACCCAAAAATTAAAAATTCCTCAAAGAATGAATTAACTAATCTTCAAAAATTGAATTTATTAAAAATTGAATTACTGAGCCTTAATATTAAATTCAATATGAATGAAGATTATATACGAAATTTGATAATGTATCCCTATAGTAAATTTATACAATTCCTGTCCTGAAAAAAAGTCAGTCTCTGTTTACAACAAAAATCGGATATCTGTACCGAAATTTCATTGGCTATTCGTACCAAAAAGTTTATCATATTATTCATACCGTAATTTCGGTACTTGTAACCATGTCCTAAAAAAATAAACCCCAGAAAGTTACTTAATTTACTTTGAATTTAAAATCATCTGCAACAAACCAGTTTCTTTTTTAGAAACTTTTTCAAAACAGTTATTAAAAATATATGATAAATTTTGTAAAATATAGATGTGAAGAGATCAGCATTGGAGATTGATTGAAAAAGGTATAGAGGAAAAAAGAGAGGTTTACTGCGCTATCGCAGTGTCAACTTCGTAAATTTCAATTTATATTCACGTCTCTTTTGTACAATGGCTAAACGGCACGCGAATGACGTTCCTGTGTTGAAAAGCAGGTGAAGAGTTTTTTTTATTACATCAATGACATCAATGTATGTGTCGCTGTATTGGATATTAAAAAAAGTCAATTGACATAATCCTATTCATCCAAATTCAATCACTAATCAAATTGTCACTTAAAATATTAATTTTCATCATAACTTTATGTTAAACGAAAAAAGGTTCCTGCGATAGGTTTTCAAACATGAGGTTTTAATAAAATTGCGACTGTCTAGTCCTCATTAATTGGAATGACTATCCAAGCTTATGAAAAATATTGGACCATTCAACCTGAATTTCGGACCGATGAGACACTTCATAAAATTATAGAATCATCTCTCCCCCCAAGAACTCTAGATTGAAGACAAGAAAACGTTAGGACTTACGTCATTCGCATGACATCTTACAATAGAATTCGGGCTATTAATCAAAAAATCTGAAGTTGAGAAAATGTTCGTGAGAGAGGTTTTGATTGTGATTGGAATCCAGGAAGCCTCATCTGGGTAATTTGATACGATAATGGGAGTGGATCCATTTGAAAAGTAACCTTCTGCGTGTCGAGTACGAGATATACATAATATGTACGTTAGAAAGCGATCGTCCAAATAGAATCCGTCTTTCTCGCGTGTGCAGGTAAGTGAGTGGGATGTTGATAAACGACGTTAAGTTGTGACTCCACCTCGCTTAATCAACACCGACCATTTCTTGGTCATGCTTGTTCGTTATACAGCGACACACGATTCGTCGTAAAGTACCATTATCCCATGAAGATACTAGCCTGAGCAATTCCTCAAGCCGAAACCTATCTGCCTTCATCATCAAAGCTAAATCGCAAACTCCTATCCATTCACCATCATCGGGCTGGAACTACCAAGATACTTATTTTTTATTGCAGAATCAAAAATCGTCTATTTCATTTTTTTTAACAAGATGAATCTACAACCATCAGAATTTTGTTTGGATTTCTACTTCTCTCAGTAATAGGTCATTATCAACATTTGTATGTGCTAAGCTAATGAGTTTTTCAACGATCCGGTCAATAGATGGCTCCTAAAAGTAATAGAAGCAACACATTTAGGTAGTAAAACTAAATAAGTGGTTTGATATTAGACAAGCTTTTTAGGCAAGGATGCAAGAATGATTATTCGTCATATTCAAGAATGGGTCTACTATGCAAGAAGGCGATGATCAATAATTGATCATAAAAATTTTTCTGCCCCAGCTACCTGTGTACGGTTCCCCCACTACGTGGCTTCCTCTCACTCAGCCGTATTGCTGCCACCGATTCTGGTCGGGATTTCTTTGTAGCTAACGATGATTTAAATGCGAAATATAGTATTTTTCAAATTTAGCAATTGGTAATTTACTAAGAATAAATAGTCAAGTCATTGAAATTTTAATAAAAAATTGTTCAGTATGTTTTACTCAAATCCATTGCAGTAGCTTTCATCTATTGGTTCAATATTTAACTTCACTTGGGAAATTCGGGAGTTGAAATTTGGCTAGATTGTAGAACTTACTAACCTAATATATTTGGTTTGTTTCTCAAACAATCACATTCCTTAAAATTATCCTTAAATAATTTTCTACTCCCAGTCCAAAAGTATGAATAGTCTTATTCCTAGCTTAGTTTTAAAACTCCTTAACAAATAGCATAATTTTTTTTCTATTGGTTAACCAATTTGTTTATAAAAGTTAATAAAAACACTATTTCAACACATAAATAAAAAAATATAAAGGATATTAATGAGGATAAAAAAATCTCAGTCAAAATGTTGAATATAAGAATGAACAAAAAAATTAAAATAAAATTAAAATTATATAATTTTGGGCAATTTTAAGCAATAAACATTAATTCATACATTAAAATTTGCCTCGAAATATTTTCAGATATTCTGTTAAAAATTTGTTTAAAAAATTCATTAAAAGATTTCCAGGAATCTTATGCCAAGTTTTTTATTATTTTACACTTAATTTTTTCCTACAATTTTTTTAAATCCTGAAAATGAAATCTTCAAATTTTTATTTAAAATGTTGTGATTTTTTAAAAATGTTTCTGTCTTTCAATATTTTTCAACAATAATTAATTTTTTTAAAGGGATTTTGATAAACAGTACTTATATTCTTTTAAACCCTTTCAAAATACATAGAAAACTTCGGAATTTTGTGTTCAAAATATTCGAAAATGCAAATTTTGTTTTAAATATTTTGAAATCTTTTATCTTTCAAATTATTTTAGAATCTTGTCTAAACTTTTATATATATCTTAAACTCACTCGAATTTTTCCAAATTAATAATTGAATTAATATTTTTTCCGTTTCAAATACAAATACAATTTTTTCGTTTGTTAAAAATTATTTTTTTCAAGCTAGAGTTTAACTCTTCCATTTCCGGTCGAAAATTAATTTCGTCGGCTAAAAATTAAACTATTAGGTCGAAAACTCCTTTATTTTAAATATTTTTCTGATAACTCACGTCTTTTGTTAAAAATTTATCTCTTTGGGTAGCATTTTAATCTTTTCAGTTAAAAATTAAACTGTTCTGTTAAAAATTAATTTTTTCGTTGTTAAAAATACATTCTTGAGGATTAAGACTTATAATTTTATTGAGAAATCTATTTCTTTTGTTAAAAATGTTAGTATTCTATTGAAAATTCGTTTTTATATAATTGAAAATTAATTTTTGAACAGAAAATTTAACTATTCCATTTTTGATTGATAATTTATCTTTATGGTTAAAAAATCAGTAGACTAAATATTAGCATAAAGATCATGGGTCCTAATAAATAAAGGTATGTACTGTAAAATCTAAAAATCAGAGACGGATAGTATTACAAATTTACGTGGAGGAAACAACTTCTAAGAATGCGGCCAGGAGGAGGTGAAATACGCCGGTTTACAAGTGGATGAATCTAATTACAAGTTGATGCTCTTGGATTAAACATAATTACTCAAATTACTCTATATTACTTATCTTAATCTAGATTTTAAGGAAATTACAACGAATTGCAAGTGGATTATCTGAAATTGCTTTGGCTTACAAGTAGATTACTGTATATTACAAGTGGATTATTTTGTGGATTACTCCAGATTAAAGAAAAGTACGGAGAATTAAAAGTTGATTACAAGCAGATTAGTGGATTACTGAGAATTCCATATTGTTTACCTAGGGGTATAAGTGGATCATTTAGGATTAAAAGTGGATTAATGTGGATTATAAATATATTACGCATAGATTACAAGTTGATTACTGTTGATTATAAGTGAATTACCCAGTATTACACTGGATTAATTTCATGAAACGGATTTTCATTAAACTTTACACATTTTTAAACAAATAGTAGAATTTGTAACTAAAATCATAAATTTACAATACAAAATGGAATCGTTAAATTTTTACTCAAAAAATTTAATTTTCAACCGAAAAAGAAAACGAATGTTGAACAATGAAGTTAAATCTATTATAAAGTAGATTAATGTTTTACCTATTAGTTGAATTTTGAACCAAGAAGATTAATTTTCTACTGAGAAAACTATTCTTCAAACAAATCAGATAAATTTTTAACCATGTAGTGGAATTTCAAACTGAAATAGACAACTTTTCAACAAAAGTGTTGAATGTTCAACTAAAAAAGATAAATATTCAACTACAAGTATAATAATTATATTTTAAATTAAACAACCTTAAGTTCTTATAAAAAATCGATTTTTGAACAAAACAGGTTAATATTCAACAAAGGAGATGAATTTTAAACTACAATGGTGCATCTTCAACCAAAAAATGAATCTTTAACAAAGTAATTCGACTTGCAACCAAGTAGTTGAATTTTCAGCAAAAAAATCAGTATTCTAACAATAGGATTAATCTTCTACTAAGAAAGACAAATTTTCAACTAAATTAATTTTGATTTATATTTTATTTTATTAATTTTGAAATAAATAGTTGAATTTTTAACTAAAAAAGATTAATTTACAATTAAAAATGCAAATGTTAAAATTTTGGTGCTAGAAAATAATTTATAACAGAAAAAAACAACGTATTTTCAAACCAAAAAATGAATTTTCAAGCTAGAATAATTACTTTCTGCAAAAAGACAACAAATTTTAAACAAAACATAAATTTTGAAACAAATAGTTGAATTTTCAACTGAAAAAAGATAGATTGTCAATCAAAAATGGAATAGATCTATTTTCAGTTAAAAAATTACTTTTGAACAAAAAACAAAAATAAACGAATTTTTATCCAAATCTTCACCTTTGACAAGAAGTTGAATTTGCAAATAAAATGATGCATTGTTAATCAAAGAATTAATTTTCAACAAAGTAATGAAACTCTTGACTTACTATTTGAATGGTTAAATAAACAAATTTAAACCAAACGAAAATAATAATTTTCGACCAATAAAGGCAAAGTTTTAAGAAAATACATGAACATTCAACCAAATAGTTGCAGTTTCAATTTAAAAAGATAAATTCACAATCAAGAATTGAACAGTTACATTTTGCGGTTAAAAAATGAATGTTTAACTTCAAAGATAAATTTTTAACAAAATGGTTCAAGTTTTCACCAAAAGAGTTTTATTTTTAAGCAAGCATATAAATTTTCAAGCAACAAGATTAATTTATTTCACAAAAAAGACGAATTTAACTAAAAAATTGTTAAAAAATTAATTTTCAAATTCACAGAGTAGAATTTTGCACTAACATAGCCAATTTATCAACTGAAAAGTGAACATTTAAATTTTCAGTCAAAAATCTTCATTTCTAGGAAACAAAAAAAACGAATTTTGTGTAATACAGTTTATCAGAAAGGAAAAATTCTTAACAACGTACATAAATTTTCATTACTAATTAATACTAATTGTTTTCCAAGTGGGTTACCCTGGATTATAGGTGGATTAATGTGAATTATAGGTTGATTAAATTAGATAATAGGTTGATTACTCTGGATTGCAAGTGGATTACTCTAGATTAGAACTTGAATAATCCATATTACAAGTAGATTGCCTTGGATTACAAGTGGATTGCGACGGATTAAAAGTTGATTACACCCGAATACTGGGATTACCCCAAATTACTTGAAATACAGCAAAATACAAGTGGACAATCTTGAGTTACACTGGATTAAACGAAATCGAATTACACTGGATTACAGGTTGGGATAACCGAGCGATCCAGTGGATTACTAAAGTTTTTTCCCCCTCGCCCCTCGCAAATTCATTAGAACGAACTCTCTTTTTAATGCGACCAGGAGGTAATTAATCTAGGCTTAAAAGCGCTGAAACGAAGGTGATAAAATCGAATAATGAGTAAAAGGTGCGTACAATTTGCAGAAGAGAACTTTAGTGGCGATTATCATTGGGAGATATCTGCCGATGCGATGGAGGTGTATAACGGATGTCTTTTAGCGGGAATCGGGAAATTTTTGTGGGATCGACGGGAGATGCGAGTGAGTGATTAAGTACGTCAACCCTTTAACAGCCTTACGAGGGCCAGCGCACTTACTCAAGTATTTCTTGTATTTGTGTGGCAACACTTCTTTAGTATTTAACCCTCCCTTCTCAAAGTCTTTCTCTCTTCGTGGTCGGATAACGAGAGCATGGAGGACGTACACGTCGACCAGCGTTGGAGCTCGTTAGCCAACCTACGCGGTTCACGCGAGACCACAGTAATTCTTTCTCTGCCTGCCTCTTGGTACCATCGTCCGTCCATTCTTCGTCATCCATTCTTTCTTACGTCCATGTCCATCAACGATTGGATCGACGATTAGAGGAGGGGGGGGGGGATACAAACAAATGTTATAGGATGATCAGTATAAAACCATCAGGATATCTTAGAGTTCTGTTTTCAATCTAAATTCTCCGAGGAAGATGTATTTTAAAAATCGGAACTACGATGTTTAATTTTCAGAACGACAAATATTCGAAAAACAATTTTGATATCTTAAAGTTCAATTCCCAATTTAACTTAGATGTATTATTATCACCTGGACTAACAGAGATATTTATTATAGCGATGAGACATTCGAAGAAGCATCTTGGTATCTCAAATTTTAGTTTTCAATCTGTTCTTCTAGAGGAAGATGTTTCAAAAATACAGGGACTGCCAGTTTTCATTTTTAGGAAGACGAAACATTCGAAAACCCATCTTGGTACTTTAAATTTTAGTTGATCACTCTAGTTTTCATAAGAAGATAAATTTTTATTACCTAGACTACCAGGCTTAATTATTAAAATGAATTGACTTTTAAAGGAGCATCCACGATATCTTAGATTTCAATTCTCAATCTAAATTTCCTGAAGATATATCTTAAACACCTGGACTACCAGGTTTATTTTTTAAATCGATAAAACATTCGAAAAACTATCTTGGTATCTTCAATTTCAATTCTTAATTGGTATTCAACTAAGAAGATGTATTATTATCACCTGGACAACCAGATTTGATTAGTAGAACCAAGAGCCTTTTGAAGAAGCTCGACGGTATCTTAGATTCTACTTTCTCTATCTAAATTCCTCGAGCAAGATGTATTATTATCATCTGGACTACCAGTCCCCATTATTGGGATAGATTGACTTTCGAAGAAGCATTCTCAGTATCTTAGATTTCAGTTCTTAATATAAAGTTCCGAAGAAAATGAATTTCAAACACCTGGATTATCAGGTTTACTTTTAAAAACAACAAATTCAAAAAACCATTTTGGTTTTTAAATTGTATTTGTTAACTCATGTTCCTCTTAGAAGGTGTATTTTTATCACCTAGACTACGAGGCTTAATTATTAGAATGAATTGATTTTCGAAGAAGCATTCTCTATATCTTCGATTTCAGTTCTCTATCCAAATTTACCTATAAGAAGATGTATTTCAAACATCTGGACTACCAGGTTTATTTTTTAGTACAACAAATTCAAAAAACCATTTTGGTTTTCAAATTTTATTTGTTAACTCATGTTCCCCTAAGAAGATTTATTTTTATCACCTGGACTACAAGGATTAATTATTACAGCGAATTGACTTTCGAAGAAGCATTATCGGTAACTTCAGTTTCAGTTCTTAATCCAAATTTCCCTATAAGAAGATGTATTTCAAACATCTGTACTAGCAGGTTCATTTTTTGAAACAACAAATTCAAAAAACTATCTTGGTTTTCAAATTGTATTTGTTAACTCATGTTGACCTAAAAAAATGCATTTTTATCACTTGAACAACCAGGTTTGATCATTAGAATCATAAGACTTTCGAAGAAGCATCGACGGTATCTTAGATTTTCATTTCTCCATCTAAATTTGCCAAGCAAGATGTATTATTATCATCTGGACTACCAGGCTTAATTATTAGGATGAATTGACTTGCGAAGAATCATCCACGGTGTCTTCGATTTCAGTTCTGAATCTAAATTTCCTGACGAAGAAGTATTTTAAGCACCTGGACCATCAGTTTCATTTCTTAAAACGACAACAAATTTCAAAAACCATCCTGGGCTTTAAATTTTATTTGTCAACTCATGTTCCCCTAAGAAAAAGTATTTTTATCACCTGGACAACCAGACTTGATTTTAAGAACAATTAGACTTTTGAAGAAGCATCGAAGATATCTTGAATTTTCATTTCTCTATCTAAACTCCCCGCGATAGATGTATTATTATCATCTGGTCTAGCAGGCCTAGTTATTAGAACAAATTTAGTTTAAAGAAGCATGCACGGTGTCTTAGATTGCAGTTCTGAATCTAAATTTTCTGAAGAAGATTTATCTTAAACACCTGTACTACCAGGCTTTTTTTAACGATAAAACATTTAAAATACCATCTTGGTATCTTAAATTTTAGTTGCTACCTGATGATTCGCTAAGAAGATCTATTTTTTATCACCTAGACTACAAGACATAATTATTAGAAGGAATTGAATTTCGGAATAGCATCAACGTCTATCTCAATTTCTCGAGCAAGATGTATTATTTTCATTCAAACTAACAGGCCTTATTATTAGAATGAATTGACTTTTGAGGAAGCATCTTCATACTCGTATCTTAAATTTCAGGTTTAAATCTGATTTCACCGAAAAATATGTATTTTCAACACCTGAAATACCAGGTTTATCTTTTTAAAAGAAGAGACGTTCGAAAAATCTTTAGGGTATCTTAAATTTCATTTCTCAATCTTACTTCAGCGAGCAAGATGTACTATTATCATCTAGACTACCAAGCCTAATTATTAGAATGATCCAAGATTTGAAAAATGAACATCTAAACTATATGCTTCAATATGTATATATTGCTAGTCAAATTTTAATATCCAAGGTCATAAGCAATATCATTTATTTTTCTTAGTATATTACGTGTATCTCAGTGTATTCAAGCCTATTCCATCCTATTTGATACTATGCTCTTTTAACCTTCTTCATAAAATATTTAAAATTATTACCAAAAATTCAAGTTCTTTCATAAAACATGAAATTTTTGAAATCGGTAAAAATCACTTTGAATATATTGTATTTAGTGTCTATAAAATTGTTCAAAAATTTCATAAAATCCCTTAAAATCTTTGGAAATCGTAAAAATCCATTAAAATAAATAAAAATCATTTGAATCACTGGAACTTTCTGAAGACTCCAAAAAATTCTTTAATTCTTGTGAAAGTATTCGAAGTAACTGACTAGTATTACGGAATTTCCCGTAAATTTAGCTTTGAACGACCTGGAAAAGGGGTTAATCTCTCAGAAAATTCCGTGACGGTAGAAATTCTACAAAATTCTTTAAATTCAATTGAAATCTGCACTTCCGTTTTCGCAATTCCAATTTTTATATTTATTTGATTTATTTTTTTCATCTTTATACTTTAAAATGTTTCGGTTCTAATTTACAAAAGTTAATAAATTGATAAAATGTTAAGAGATACAAAGTAATACTGGGTATGCTTCTGCTAGAAGTAAAGTGGAAAATTATGATTAAATAAAATACATACTTGAAAATTAATTATCAGAAATTTTATATTGCAATTAGAAGAAATCTTTATGAACACTAAAAGATCGACGACGGGACGTTTTTAAGTTCTTTTCAGCGTCTTGCTGTCGTACCACTGTCGTCAAATAAAATGCTCGTAAAGCGCTCGCCTTAGTCCTGATTATTGGAAAGAGAGCTAGGAAGGATAAGGAAGAAGGATACAGCTGCTTGGAAGTGTAAGAGCGGCCCAGGACGAACCGAGCAAACTTTATTTAAATAAAACCGACGTAAACCTCGATATTGCCGTTCGGGTTTATGCATTCAAGTGTATAACACGAGCCATTCTACCTTTAATGATCGCGCGTAAAACATTCGGCCTTGATTAAACGAGACTTTAGAGTAACCGACGTAACCGACATTCGAGCGAGCTTTCAAACTGTTCCAAACGTTATATTGTTACGTTGATACAGAACGAAAAGGGTTGGGAATCGAAAAATTCCCTTTTCTAAGATTCAAAATTTTCGAACCAAATGAGGTACAAACTTAAATGCTACCAAATTGACTACGTGCAATCTTGGTTCAACCTAATTCAATATTTTAAAATTTATAATCTTCTAACTTCAGTTTTAAAGTTCTAAATGTCTACATCATGCAAATAATCGAGAAATTAAAAAAAAACGACGAAAAACCTAGGAAATTCTACGTAGAATGAAATAATTAGATATATTGTTGATGTTTAAAAGAAAATATACATTGTAACCTTTTTTTAAAAAGAATCTAAAATTTTTAGGAAGTCATCTTTAAAATCATATTTTTAATATAAATCAATAAAACTTTAAAAATCTTTATGGGCTTCCGAGATATGACTAAAAATGTCCAAGCGTATTTATGTCAAGTTTCGGTCGACAATCACCGTTGTCGCAGCCGACAGCGGGGATTGTCGAGAATTTCTTAAATTTTGTATTCTAAATTTATCTTGTGGTATGTCTCAGGAAAGTTGTGAACAGAATTTGAAATTCACAGGAGGTAATCTCTAAAATTGTATCTTGATATTAAGCCTGAAAACTTTAAAAATCTTTGTGGGTTCCCGAGATATGACTAAAAATGCTCAAGCGTATTTGAAGCAAGTTTTAGCCGACAGAATTTTGTACTTCAACTTTAACTTGAGTTTTCCATTGCTGAGAAGATCTTGGGTTTTGTACTTCAAATTCAACTAATGTTATATCTTCGAAAAATTGTGCAAGAAATCGAAAATTTATGAAAATTAATTTCTAAAATCTAATCTTTAATTTAAGTCACTAAAAATTGAAAATTTTGACGTGTTGCAGAGGTATGCCTAAAAATTTCCAAGAGTATAAGCGTCAAGCTTCAGTTAACTTTAACTCGAGCTATGTTTTAGAAAATTTGTGAAAAAAATTTAAAATGTACAGAATCGTAATCACTAAAGTCATACTTGTATAATTTACGTAAATGAAAATTAAATATCTTAACGGGTTTCCGAGGTACGACAAAGAATTCTCAAACGTCACTGTTAGAAAAATCTGTACGAGGTTTAATATACATCTGTGTGAAGCAAATATAAACTACCGCTACTGAAATGTAACATACATTAGTGTAGTGAATTTAACATACATGTGTATTAAATATAATATACAGGTCAATATAGCAATGTGCGTGAAAACTCAACGTGCTTTAGTTACTTTAAATCTTGTCAAATATTCTCAATTAAATTAGTAATCTAGAATTTGTCGACTGAATTGTTATTTATTATGAAAGTGCAATGTACGGGTAAAACTTTTGCCTAATTTCGCTGTAAATAGTCAAAATTTAAGGCGAAAACAGTTAATTGTAGGTTGGGTCTGTTATTTATTTGCCTAATTGAACATTTTGACTGGAAATCCAATTTTATTTCTGGTTAACAGGAAGAAGGTATCATGTTTTATTATTTACAATCGAAAATTACTGCTAAACTTATTTTGAATTTGTGAAAAATAAAATTATCTAATTTTTCTTGTAAGTGATTAACATGAATGTATATGAAGTTTATTATAGTCACCCTTAATGGCGATTTTATATGCTTGATATATTAATTTTAATACACATCGGTATATTAAATTTAATATTATTTTTAACAGTGATTTGCGTCAAGTTTCATAAGTCGATCATTACTCAAGGCCGGCTCGCTATTGTAGCTACCATAAATAAAATTAAACAAGATACGCTTGGACATTTTGAGCCGTATTTCGGAAATTTTCTCGGGTAATTTTCGGGACACCAATGTGGTGTATTAAGGACGGCAGACCTTTATGATTGATATTTTAAAATTACAAAAAAAGTTATTATTTTTTTAAAACCAAATTGGGATGATGTTTTCCTTCCAGCACGAAAAAATTTGCCAGTGCACTTTTGGACCATCCTGCTGGTCAAATATCTGGTAATCAGCATCTTCTTTTTAAACTCCTACATTTTTTAGGGTTTAGTATATCTGGATAGAATCCCTTATTAATTGGGTCAGTTGTCTGTCCGTTCGTTGTACCTTTTTTCTCTGAGAGAAAGTAGGAGTATGAGTTGAGAAGTGAGAAGAGGGAAGTGGGTTAAGAGCAGGGATGTGAGAGAGAGTAGGAAAGGTTATGGAATGGAGCGGAAGGGTAAGTAGAAAATGTCGGAGAAGTGATAGCATGCAAAGAGAGTGGCATGAAATAAGTAGTGGAAGTGAGGGGAAGTAGGAAACGGGAGTGTAAGGCAGCGGAAGTGAGGAAGAAAAATTAGGGAGCAGGATGTAAGCAAAATTCAGTAGGGGGAGGGAGTAGGAGAAGTGAGGAGAAGTGAGAGTATATAAGAATAGAAGTAGGTACAGTGAAGGGAGATGTAGTAGAAGAAATGAGAGGAAGTCACAAAAAAGGGGTAGAAGAGAGGAAGTAGAAAAGGGAATGTATGCTATAGGATGAAAGTGGGAAAGTACGATAAGTAGGGAAATATAGGGAAATCGAGGGAATGGGAAGATATTTTTGAGGAATAAGTAGTGGAAGTGAGGGGAAGTATATTTGCGGAAGTAAGGAAGCATATGAGGGGAAGCATATGAGCAGATTGGGGTAGTCCAAAGTGGGTTTATGCCAGGAAGGTCATGTATGAATCAAATACGAGTATTTAGCGTAAGGCAAATAACAGAAAAAAGTTTGAGAGTAGGAAAAAAGTTTTCTGTGCATTTGTTGACCTAGAAAAAGCTTTTGACAAGGTAGATAGAAGTAAACTTTGGGAAGTCCTGAAAGAGTATGGAGTCTAGGGATGGCTCCTACAAGCTATAAAAACAATATATATAGGTAGCAAAGCGAGTGCAAGAGTGAATGGGAAACTGAGTGAATGTTTCGATATTATTCAAGGAGTTAGACAAGGATGCGTTATGTCTTCATGGTTATTTATATTATTTTTGGACAAGTGTTTAAGAATGGCTCTCTTCGACGAAGAGGGTGGGGATCTCAAAACAGTAAGGGTACGTGGGTGAGCGTTCGCAGATGATAAGGATGTTATGGCAGAGTCTATCGAAGACTTACAAAGAATGTTGAATAAACTAGATGCAAGCATGAAGAGCATGGGCCTCAAAATTAACGCAAATAAAACAAAAACTATGGTGTTCGAAGGAAAGAGTGAAAAAACACTATGCACTATTTTATTATATGATGATAGAATTGAACAAGTTGATAAGTTCGTATACCTTGGTAGCTTATTCACTAGGAACGGGAAGATAGATAAGGAATAAGATCGACGCATAAACGAATATAAGAAGGTTATTGGTAGAGCAGGTCCCCTTATCAGAAGTAAAAATATATCAAATAAAGCTAAAATGGCAATACGTAATTCTATATTTGTACCGACTGTACTATATGGTAGCGCATGGACTTATAAAGAAAAAGATAAGAGTCAAATTAACGGAATTGACAGAAGATTCATGCGCATAATATGCGGGAAAACCCTGATGGACAAAGTAAGTAACGAGATAATTCTAAAAGAATGTGGTGCAGAAGAGATGCTAGTAGACACATGGGAAAAAGATCAGTTAATATCGTTCGGACAAGTTGAGAGAATGCCAAATGAACGATTAACGAAACATGTGTATCAAGGTAAAGTAAATGGCAGCGTTCCCAGAGGTAGACCGCGGAAAGAATAATTAGAATGTGTGAATGAGACCCTAGGTAAAAGAGACATAAGGAGTCATAGAAACGCGAGAGCCTGCATGAAAAAATGCATGGAAATAAAAGAAGCTGGAGAAGTATGCCAGGACAGGAAAGTATGGCGGCAAATGGTTAAGAAATAGTGTCAGTAGATTAAATGAGGCCTGAAACAAAAGACCTTGGCCACTAATGGACCCAAGTCGGCAACCTTACATAACGACTGCGTGAGGTTCTTCGCTTAGGGTTATTGCTAGAGAGATTGATCAGCAACCTGGATCTGAGCAGTGTTGCGGAATGAACGTGTTATTTACTTAAATAACACGAGAATTCTGGATCAATCTGAACATTCTCTATCCCTTTTACACACTACTCCATTCCCCTACTGAGTGAGTCACGTTTACCCGGAAATGGAAATGGCTTAATGGTGTAACTAAGTAAGAGAAAGAAAGGAAAAGGAAGTAAGGAAGATAAAGAAGGGGAGGTGGAAGTAGGACAAGTGAAAAGAACTATATGAGAACGAAAGTAGGGAAAGTGAAGAGAGAGGGAGTAGATTAAGGAAGAGAAGGTGAGAGAAAGTCACAGGTAGGGGGGGGGAGTACAGGAGGGGGAAGCAGGGAAACGAAAGTAATGAAGGAAAAGTAAGGAAGGGGAATCAAGAAATGGCGAAGTAGAAGTGAGGAGAAGTAGATGAGAATGGAAGTAAGGAAAGTGATTGGTAGACGAGTAGGTGAATAATGAGTAAGTGAGAGGAAGTAAGAGAAGAAAAGTAGAAGAGAGGAAGTAGGAAAGGAGATGTATGAGAGGGGATGGGTTGGGAAAGTAGGAGGGGGACATTTTAAATTAAATCTTAAAGATAGTTATCACCCTAAAGATTGTCGCTCTGCAGATGATAAAGTCTGAGAAATTTAGATTAAATTCTAGCGATGCATTGTAATAGAGAGTTGACAATATCCAGATCTCGTTACTTTTTTTTAACGATTTGACTAACGATTTCCCATCTCGAATAAGACTCGAGAGAGACGTCTCCTCTCGTTAAGGACGTTTCCGACCGAGAAAGCGACGATACCTTACGTCTCGTAATACCACTTTCACACCCTTCCCCGATTCCCTCGGCATCGTATTTTCACCCTATTCTATATTCTATCAAAATCTAGCAATATAGAGTTGAGTTAAACTCTTCAGTCGGAGGAGGAAGGAAGAGCTTAAAGGCTTGTCGTTATTTATAATTTTCCGTTTCACCTCCAAGTTATGAGAATGGTATGCACCTTGAAAGAATCAGTGAATGGTAAGGAAAGAATTGTTCTTTAGCTGCAACTCTTAACACCTCGCGTGGCTCAGAAGAAGGAAAAGGACGAGGTTCATGGTATCTCGTCCGCCCCCGCATTCGAGGAGGCGTTCAGATTTTCGCTTCGATAACACCAGAAACAATGACCAAACGCGATCGTTACCTCGTTGGCAGAAAAATCGTGTGTAGATGCCAAAGGAGAAAAAATTCCTTCTCGAATAAGTGGTGAAAAAAAATAGCTATTGATGACATTTTTGGTGAAATATCCTTGAATCTGATTAAAATCTTTAAGGCAGGAACTGTACTAATATAATTATCTCACAAAAAATTATCTACGATGTAAAAAGTTATTGAACAATAATCATAGTTTGTTCAATAAAAGTTCAGATTAATTTCCTTGAAAATTCTTAAAAGTCCAAATTGTGAGAAAAAATTCGAAAAAAGGCGCTGTTCTAGCACTCTTCTACAAAAAGTTATTTAGTGTTTTTAAAATTGTCTTGAAAATTAAGTGTTAATTTCCAGGTACTTTTTTCCTGACAATTATTTAGGACATGTAAAAAAGTCCTGCACAAAAAAAATTAATTAATTGGCACTTTTCCGGTACATTTATTTTAAAAAGATCTTAGTGAAATTGGAAATATATTAAACTTTTTTTTCGTAATTTAGTCCTGTTTCAATATTATTTTCTTGGGACATTGATCCCATCACCACTTAAAAAAATTCCGAAGAGAATAAAATAGAATTTTTCTCATATTTTTTATAATATTCACTTAGGACTTGTAAAAATTTACAAACAAATTAGGATATTTGTATTTAAGTTAAGTTAAAAATTAAGTTCGGTACATTTTTCCGTAATAAATTCTGTAAGTCCGAGTCCGAGTGTAAAATTTAAAATATTCTATCACGAATGTAGAAACGACTTACATGTAGAGATTTACGATAACAGAATGTTTGAAATTTTAATTATTATTCTAAATTTTCTCCCAAAAGAAACAGTTAAATTCAATGAAAAAACAGCATTTTGAATAAGAGAGCTGAATCCTCAATCAGATAGATCAATTTTAGAAAAGGGGTAATTTCCTACGCAAATAGACAAATTTTTAAGAAAAAGGTAAGTTTTCAAGATAAGAAATTTAATTTTACAGAAAACAGTTTATTTTTTAACTGAAAAAGAAGGTTTTTTTAAACTAAAAAGTTAATTTTCAATCAAAAAAGACATGAAAGATGAATTTGTAACGAAATAGTTGTATTTTCTACTAAAAAAATAAATTTTCAACCAAAAATGGAATAGTTAAATTTTCAGGTGAAAAATGTATTTATAAAAAAAAATTCTTGACCAGTTCAATAAAACTAAAAAAGATGCATTTTTAATCAAATTATTAAATTCTCAACCAAAATGATGAATTTTCAACAAACAAGATCGATTCTATACCCAAATAGACGAATTTTTAGCAAAACAACATGAATTTTCTAACAATCAGTTAAATTTTCAGCTTATAAAGGAGATTCCATCAAAAATAGTATTGTTACATTTTCATATAAGAAAACGCAATTTGACACCAAAAAGAACGAAATAGTATAATTTTCTAGTAAAATAGTTGAAATTTGAACTAAAAATATGAATTTTCAAATAAAAAAGTTAATTTTCAACAAAATTGTAGAATTTTCAACCAAAATGTTGATTGTCCAACCAGAAAACGTGTCTTCATTGATTAAAAAATTTTAATTTTAAATTAAAAACTATTTAATTCAACCAAAAAAGGTGAATTTTCATATAATAGTTTTATATAACCAAAACAGATTAATTTTCAACCGAATAGTTTCATCTTTAACCAAGCAGCATGCATTTTCAAACAAAAAGATTAATCTTGTACCAAAAAGGAAGAATTTTAATCAAAAAACGTAAATTTTGAACCAGAAAAAATCAATTTTTCAATTTAAAATGTCAATTTTTAACCAAAAATGAAATAGTTACATTTTCAGCCAAGAAAATTAATTCCCAACAAAAAAAAACAATTTTTAACAAAGTAGTTTAATTTCCAACCAGAAGTAAATTTTCAACTAAAAGGATTATTTTCAATCAACAAGATAAATTAGCTACAAAAAGGAGTTGCAGTTTTTAATAAATAATTGAATTCTTAATAAGCAAGTCGAATTTTAAACAAAGGAGATGAGACACTCGTAACAAATAGTATTATTTACTGTGCGATTGACAGAATTATAAAATCAAATTTATATTTCTTGTTGAAAATGGGGGGGGGGGGGTCACATGACTGAAGAAACTACTCAAAGTAGGCGCCTGTTACCTAAAAAATTGTTTCGTATTGAGATGTAAATAATACGAACGTATTACACACGTCTTAAGAAAAAGCATCCCCTCCCACACATTTCCGCCCCTACTTCGATAAATTTCCATCTCCTCATCTAATGCTCTTCCCCACACTTCAACCTTTCTTTCCTCACCCTCACCCAACTTCTTCCTGAACTACTACTCTCTATCCTCAATCCCCCCAAATTTTCCCTTATTTCGTTTACATGTCTTCCTATAATTTCCCATCATATCATCTACTCCCTCTACGTCTTCTTTTCTTTTCTTCTTTTCTTCTTCTTTTCTTTTTTCTTTTCCCTCATTATCTGTATTCACTTCCTGTCACTTCCCTCATTTCCATTCCAGTCTTGACCTTTACTTGTGAGTTGTGATCGAAATAATCGATATTAGTGAAAAAAGTAGATTTGAAAATTTAGGTCATGTCAGATAGAACTCTATGAGGAAGCAAAACTATAATTTCCAGGATGGACTTCACGCCCTACAGGAGGCTATTTACCTACCAATGGTTTCCTACAATTTCTCCTAATTCTCCTATTTTCCCTACCTTTTTCCCTTTCACGGCCTCTGCTATCCATCTGTTCATTTTCTCTTAGTTCTCCTACATTCCCTGCCATTATTTTCTCTAATTACCTTCCTTCATTTTCTCTCACTTCCGATACTACCCTTCGCATGAAGTTCACGACTTACAAGAGGCTACTTACCCTCTAATAATTTCCTAGCACTTTCCCTACTTCTCATACTTCTCCTACTTTCCTTACCTTCAATTCCTGTCACGACTTTTGCTAACTCTCTATTCATTTGCCCTTAGCTCTACTACTACCCCCGTTCCCAATTCCTTAAATTATTTTGTTTCTTTTCTCCTTACTTCCCGTACTATTTATGCCCTCATTTCCCTTTTTTCCCTCCCTTCACTTACCCAGCTTCGCATCCAATCATTTCTCATCATTCATCATCCCCTTGTGAGTTGTGAGTTGGGATCTGTGAGAAAGAAGGATACAATTTTAATAATAGAGTTCACGTCTTACAGGAGGCTACTTTTGCTCTAAACATTTCCTATGCCACTTTCCCTACTTATCTTTCTTTCCTTACCTTCTTTCCCTCTAACGACCTCTGCTACCGTTTCGAAAATTCTCCTCAGTTTCTTCACTATTCCTTCCCTAATTTCCCCCAATTACCTTCCTTCATTTCCCCTTACTTCTCCTACAACCCATCCTCTCATAACTTCCCAACTTCAAATCCACTTATTTCTCACCATTCACCATCTCCTTGTAAATTGTGACTTGTGATTTGCGAATTGTGATTTGTGCGATGTGATTGGGGTATGCGAAAAACGTAGATTTAAAAATTTAGGTCCTTACAGGCGGAACTCTATGAGGAAGCAAGAATACAATTTCCAGGATGGAGTTCACGTCTTACAGGAGGCAATCAAGGGCTGCTCGTAAGGACAGTAGCTGGTGGTTGAATTATTCAGCAGTTGTCGCGAGTGGCAAGAGTTTTGCTGGATTTGTAACACCCGCGCTATACCGAAGACACCGCGAAAAAAGAGAAGATGGTAAAGCGAGAAGCCAGCAGACTAGAAAGAGTCAGGCAAAGTGAATTTCAGAGGCTCTAGGGAATGTCGTTGTTCAGGAGTTTTATTGTCAGGATCTTACTGCGAAGTCGTACTTTGTGATTCTACTCAACATACTCCTACGAATATATTTCTTTTACTGCATATATTCCCTCTACAAATTTCCACAAATTTAATAAAAATGGTCCAACTGATGCATCCCAATTCAGCGATTTTTAATCTACCTTAAAAACATCTGATTTTTTTATAAATTCAACCCTATTAAACTTTCAACACGGATTAAAAAGAAATGATCTCAGTTTAAAAATCAAGTTAATTTCAGTACTTTTTCCGTCGAGTTGGTATAAACTCGTTAGCCCATTTTCACTGCAACTAATGGGATTATTTTTAAAACGCTATCAATACTTAAAAATATTAAGCTACCAGACTTTACAGATATGAAAGTTGTTAATTTTCAATTATAAAGGTGAATTTTTAAAGAGGCAAGTATTTGAATATTCTACAAAAAAGATGAACAATTTTTGATCAAATAGATCAATTTTTAACTAATTCCATTCTTTAAAATATGTAGTTCAATTTTTAATCAAATAGTTGAATTTTTAATCAAAAGTATGAATTTTCAATTATTGTACTATTTTGATGAACATTTGTCCTTTTGGTCGAAAAATCCAAATATTTGGTTAAAAATGCAACTGTTGCTGATTTAAATTCATTTTTTTTTTAATGCGACAATTTGAATTGAAAAATTATCTTTTTTTTTGTAGAATATTTCTGCGTTATAGTTTCGAATATTTCTAAAAAATCCTACATTTTGGCTTGAAAATTCAACTATTATTTAGCTAAAACTGTAACTGCTGCTTCTTTAATTAAATTATTTTTTATTTGAAAATTCGACCAATAGGTTGAAAAGTTCACTTTGTATGTGAAAAATTCGTCTTTGTAGGGGAAAATTCCACTATATGGTTCAAAATTCTCTTTTGCTTAAAAATTCCACTTTGGACTTCCATTTTGGACTCTGCAGTATGTTGAAATACTTTTTAGGGGGACTTATTTTATGCGTTTTTCTAATAAAATCAAAGAAAAAATTTGTATTTAAAAGGGCGGAGGTGTATTTGTGATTTCAATTGGGGGGGGG
>NC_046663.1:62660355-62664225 GCF_010883055.1 Belonocnema kinseyi | reverse complement strand
TCTGTGAAGAAGAAGGAGGGGGGCGAAAAAGTGGTTTAAAATATCGCGACAGAGCTTTTAAACGGCCTCTACGTGAATTTTTTTTAGATTCCGGGTTAAATTGTCGCCTAAAGTGAATTGTGGCGAATGGATGCCTTACGGAAATCTGCGATTTAAATGCGGAGAAGGATATAATAAACGTCAGATATTCGGCAACTGCTGCCAAATACCTTTTTCGAAGCAGTTAAGGTTGTTCGCTTCATTTGTAATTTGTAGCATAAATTGAAATCACACGCACACGTGCATGTGCGTCGCAAAAGTACATGTGCGTCGCACAAGTGTATGTGCGTCGCATACGCAAAAGTAATATACACTCGCGTCACTCACGCCTTGTTTGCAATTCCTCAAGGCACTTTTCGAGCGCGATATATACGTCCGACAACTTGCCGCCACTTAGCGCGGCGCATTTACATTTTCAGCTACCGTTACACGCGCGCGCGGTAACCAGGGGAATCAAGAGGAGATGAGAGAAAATAAAATTGAAAAATAAGTGAATAAGAAATTAAATAAAAAAAGCGAGCAGGATCACTGAATCTACATAAATATATTCGCGAGGACTTAGCAGCACGCAGCCTACTGGACTTAATTTTTTACATGTGTAGTTCGGTATCTGCGCGCCGTTAATGGACATCTCGCGTTCACCATTTCTCGGAAGACATCCAGCCAAGAGAAACCAGAATTTGCGTGATCAAAGATTTTCTGCGCAAATACAGCATTAGGATCGCTTTCTGATCCTTTCTTGAGGCGAAAAAGATCAAAATTCATGCATAATTGACTTTTGAATTTATTTTATTTAATCCCAGGTATTTCAGATCCTCAACATCTTTGAAAACAATTGAAAAATTTTCGTTATTAAAAAATTGCACTATTGTTGGAAATTTTCGGCACGAGCAGCGTGAGTGCTATTGAAAATCGCTGTTGACTTTGAAACGTGATTACTCGTTCAAAAAAGAAGCAAGAATCTTTTTTAAAAACCCGTTAGATTGCTTATTAAGTTTCGTGTAGAATGACATCTCATAGAGATATTTTTGACCTTCTGAAGAGAATAGACAAAATGAGAAATTTTACTAAAAATTGAAGAATTTCTCGAATTTTGCAACTCGATTTCAAGTTGTAGCATAACATAGAAAAATTGTAGCAAGAATCTAAAAAAATGCCAAGTTTCAGTCAGCGATCACCGCTGTCGGCAATTATTTTTAGTAACTTAAATTAATTATTACCTCACTCTAATTAAAAAGTGGACAAAGAGTGGAAAACTTGAGGCAGAATTGCAAATTTCTAGCGTTAATTAAAGAGATTATTTGGTGTAAATGAAAGTAAATTGTTTAAGCAATTATTTTTGTTTAATATAACTGATCATTGTCTCAATCTAACTGAAAAGTGGAAAAATTGTGAAAAAATCCGAGAATTTATAACTCTATTTTAAGAGAAAGTTGTTACAATAAAAATGTCTAAACAATTTCTTTGAACATCGAATTAAATAGAATAAAAGACATATAAATTAGAAATAAATAAACAGATTTCTACAGAAATCCTTAAATTTTCGACTGTTCGCCCATCGTCCTTTAGCAAGAAGTGTAAGTGAGTTAAAATTATAGGGTGGAGGTAGTAGGTGAAGTGAGGGAATATGAGGAAAGGAGATTAAAGGAACTAAGAGGAAACTGATGGAAGGGAAGTAAGAGTGAGTTAAAGTCGGGGAAGAAGAGTAGGAAAAGTGACAGAAAATAAATATAAGGGAAGTAATAGGAAATGATGGTTCGGAAAGTAAGAGAAAGTGAGGGAAAATGAGGGTAAGGCAGGGGGCAGTAAGTACGGGGACTAAAAGATTGTCACGTAGAGGCAGTGATGTGCAGGGATAGTGCAAAGAAATGTATGTAGGAGAAGACGGAGAAGAATAAATGGTAGAGCGATAGTGAAGGAAGTCAAAGGAACTAGAGGAAGTAATAGCAAATTTAGAAGGTAAAACAAGTGACGGAAAATTTAGGGTAGGGGTGCAGAATAAAGAGTGTGTTAGCTAGAGAAGCGAGGAGTCGAGGAAGTATATGTGAGGTAAAAGTTGGGCAAGGGAGGGCAAGCGAAAGTCAAAAAAACACTTATGTTTTCGGTCTGTTGTTTGAATATCTGACGAAAATAATGTTAGAAAAAGAGAAAAGAGAGAAAATGATGACAAGAGATGACAAGAGGAAAACAGTGAAAATGAGGGGACGCGGAGAAGAATAAGCCAGGAAAATGACAAATGGAGACGTAGAGGAAATGGCATATTAAAGCAGTGAAAATAAATGATTGTAGGAGAAGAAGAAGTGGTGGAGCCAAAGTTTGGAAAGTCACAGGAACTAGGGGAAGTAATTGCAACTGAGGAAGGTAAAAGAAGTGTCTGACCGTATGACTAGAATAAGGATAGGCATATGAAGTAGGAGAATTGTGGAGAGGAGAAGTTAGGAAAGTGAAAAAGAGAGTTCGGAGGAGAATTAACGGAGAAGCATAAGGAAACTTAGGGCGAGTAGGAGAGGTAAAGTAGGAAAAGTTCAGGCATGGGAAGTGAAGGGCGGGATGGGAAGTAGGATTAGTTAGGAGATGCTGAATAAAGAGAGGGGAATTATCGGGAGTAGAGGAAGTGAAGAAAGAGAAAGTAGCAAAAGCAGAAAAGAAGTGACGGAGGCAAAATATAAAAAAAAAGTAATCATGTCAGGAGGGAAATGAGAGGAGGGATAGGCTGGTATAAAGGAGAAGTAGTACAAGTAGGGTAAGTAATGGAAAGTTAGTAGGACAGTTATTGAAAGAGACAGTGGGGACAGGGAAATTATCGGAAGTAGGAGAAGTGGATGATTTTTTTAAGTGGAGAAGAATGGAGTAGGGGTAGTATTATATGTAAAGGGAAGCTACATGCGGGGAGGTGATAGTAAGTAGGAAACGTGAGAGAGTGGAAGTGGGAAAGTGAGGAGATAAGAAATAGGAAAGTAGGATGATTAGAGAATCTGAGTAGGGAAATTAGGGTTAGGGAAGTGAGAGGAGGAATAGTAGTAGAATTAGTGGGTAGAGGAAGTAGGGGGAGTGTATGGTCGAAAAGTAGAGAAGGGGGTATAAGAAATAAGGGAAAAGGCAAGTGAGGGGACAAGAATTATTGATAAGGAGAGGAAGGAAGTTAGAAATGGGCAGTAGGCGTGGAAAAGTAGGGGAGGGGAAGTAGCGGGGAAAAAGTATGTAGGGGCAGAGTTTTTTACTTTGTCTCGTTATATGTTAAAATTTTTTGAAGGTTTAGGATAATTAGTATATCTACCTCTGGATTGGAATTTAATCACTGCATTTATCTTCCCGGCAATTGAAAATGTCCGATTGCAGGTGTAATTCGTTTTCCCTATGCACTACGACTACACGATTTACTTCCGGAAAATGTTACTGATGTAAAATACTTTGACGATCTATCTTCTGGAATAATTTGTGACAAATCAGTTTGCAAAGCATCGCGATGTAACGGCGACAAGCACAACGATCAATCCGGTGTTGATTGCAGTGTATTGTCCGAGGGAAAACAATTAACCCTAATAACAGTAATAACGCGTTCCGCCTGATGCTGTGCCCTCACCCACGACAAGATTCAACATTGTTCTTCGAAATGGAGAATTTCATTCCCGGAAGATTTTTTTTGCAATTGTTATTTTTGCAGATAAGATCACTTTAGTCGATGTAAATTCATATATGTAAAAAAAAATGATTTTCTTTTGATATTTTGTTACCCTAATCTTTTCAATAGATAAAATTCTTTTCTCCGTTTAGTTTTTAGCTTATTGTATAATGTTTTTGATCTTTAAAGGAATAAAACTATAAATTCTG
>NC_046663.1:62657633-62660255 GCF_010883055.1 Belonocnema kinseyi | reverse complement strand
CCATGATTTTTTTTCTACATTAGCTTACGCATATATATTTTTTTAAATGTAAAATTATGTTTTGAGTTGAACTATCAACAGAGAAAAATTAAATTCACGGGGAATGTTTCTTTTCAAGAATTTATAATTTATTTATGATTTATTTAAGTTATTATATTATTTATGAATCATTTAAATATAAGCTTTTTTCACCGAAATTCGGACCTGAAATTCAGTTCCAACATTTCGACTAGTAATTGCATTATTATTTCTTGTTTATCGAGGTGTCCCTTTTAGATTTCAAACCTCCATATTTGATACGATAATTTTATATTTATTATTATTAAATTATTAATAATGGCATGACGTTTTATCTAGTCACCCTTAAATAAAATTAATGTATAGCGACCATATTAAATTAAAAGAGATTTTAAGCTAAAAAGTCGACAATTTTAGAAAACAATTGATTTGAAAACTTGAAAATATAAATTTTCAACTAACAAAGACGTATTTTCAACCAAATGGTTGAATTTTCAAACAAAGAACAATAAGTCTTAAATTAATTTTCGTTTAAAAAAAAAAAATAATTTTTAATACAGAAAGAAAAATTTTTAACAAAGAATTGAATCATCGAAAAAGAAGATGACTGTTTCACAAAATTGTTGAACTTTGGATCGACGAAAGAATTTTCAACTAAAAGGTTTAATTTTTAAACTAAAACTATACGTTTTCAAATCAATTTTGGATTTTTAAACAAAAAAGATTGAACATCAACCAAAGTTGAGCAGACCGAAATATAAACTTTTATCTCTGTCTAACCAAAAAATCGAATTGATTAGAATACAGTTAAATTTTGAATCTGAAAGAACGAATTTTATATCCACGAATAATAGTTTTTAACAATAGTTAAAATTCTCATTGAAATAATTAAATTTCGAAACAAAACAGTTGAGTTTTTAACAAAATAGTTCAATTTTTAAGTAAATATGATGAATCTTCAGCAAAAGAGAAAATACGAGGTTTTAACAAAAAAGTTCAACTTTTATTAAAGTTGTTTAATTTTTAATGAAAAAATATTAATTCTCAACGTAAAATATAATAGTTGATATTTCAGTCACGAAAATATTTCAAAGAAAAAATTATCGAATCTGACCAAGAATAAGAATCCTAAAAAAATTTATATTTTATATTAAAAAAAAACTATTTTTATTCTAAATAAAAATCAGTTCAATGCAACCAAAACGATGAATTTTCAAGAAAAGAGCTAAATTTCTAACCGGAACATATTTTTTAGTAAATAAAGGTAAATGAAAATCTTCAATCTAAACGCACCCTAATCGAAGAACACATATCAAAATACATTTTTTTTTTTAACAAGAACAAATTTTCGGAAAATAAGGAAAAGAAATTCAGAGTGTTTGAAGGTTTTTGCAAGACTCAGATTTTGCAGGGTAATTGAAAAAAATTCAATTTATTCGTTAAGATTCATCTTTTTGCTTGAAACTTGAACTATTTTTTTGAAAATTCCTATTTTTGTTATTTGAACATTTTTCTTTTTGGTTGAATCGAAATATTTTTGTTTTGAAATAAGAATATTTTTGGTTACAATATCAACTGCTACATTATTCCTTCAGAATTCATCTTTATGGTTGAATTTGAATGCTTTTCATTTGAAATTATTCTCTTTTTGTTAAAATATTAAATAATATATTTTCTTTTCAGAATATTTATTTTCTTGATTGAAGATTTACCTTATGTATTTTGTTATAAATTCGTCTTTTTTGGTATAAAATCAACTTCTTGAATGTAAAAATAACTGCTTGGTTCAAAGTAGTTTTTGAACATTCCTTTTTTATTGTAGAAAATTTACCTATTTCATTATTGGTTGAAAGTTAATCGTGTTTATTTAAAAATTCTACAATTTGGTTTATATTACCTTTTTTGACTGGAAAGTCTTTCCTACTGTTGAAAATCTGTCTCTTTAGATAAATTGAAATACTTTTTTTTCAAAATAAAACTCTTTGTTTGTTGTTGAAATATCAATTATTACATTATTCATTGAAAATTAATATTTTTTGTTTAATTTGACTGCATTTTAATAAAAATGAAATCTTTTTTATTATATATTTTTGTTCAGAATTAATATTGTTCATAAAAAATTCTACTACTTGGTTGAACTTTGAATTTTTTTGTTAAAAATTCATTTCTATAGTTGAAGATCTATCTCTTTTGATAAAAATTTACCCAGTTTTTTTAAAAATTCCTTATGTTTTCTGCTTGAAAAAGAATTGTTTAATTGAAAACTTAACTGTTTCATTATTAGTTGAGAATGTATCCTTTTTAGTTGAATATTTCAAAATTTGATTAAAAATGTATGTATTTTGTCTTAAATTCACCTTCTTTTGTTAGAAAATTAAACGTTTCCACTGAAAATTTGACTACTTGGTTGAATGTTGTACCGCTTAATTGAAAATTCATTCTTAGACTAGAAGATTTATCTTTTCTTGGTTAGAAACTTAACAGTTTTGTTGAAAATTCCTTTTTTGTTAGTTAAAAGTTATTTTATAACTGAAAATTGAACTATTCCGTTATTGGTTTAAAATTAATCACTTTTAGTCACAAAACGTCACGAAACTTGTAACC
>NC_046663.1:62649290-62657620 GCF_010883055.1 Belonocnema kinseyi | reverse complement strand
CCCCCCCCCCCCCCCCATTCCTAGAAGTGTGACGTTTTCGAATGCCCCCTAATCCAAAAATACAAATCGATACATATTTCTTTTTTTTCTGTATGAGAGAAATGTTTCAGAAAAGAAGAAAAGGAAATTCAGAGTGTTTGAAAGTTATTACAAGACTCAGAATCTGCAGGATTATTGTGTTTCGGATTTTGTCGATACCTTTGTCACTTTTGTTAGTATACGTGTCCGGTGCCAGGATTTGAGTCCTGGAAGTTTTGGACTAGCAGTGACTTGTTTATCTACGAGAGAGACACGCCCGAAAAATATTTTTCTGGTCAAAATTTGAAAGAATCTGCCAAGAGCTGTAATACGCCAACCTTTCGGATTATCGAAGATCAGGGATCACAGCTGGTGGAGCAAAAGGGAAACTAGAGAGATGCTCTAATATGCTAATGTCACAACTGACAATGGTCTTGTTAAAGTTTACTGGATTACATCAAAAATTCGAAGGAGCCACTTTCTTCCATCTGGTTAAAAGCGTCAGAGCTTAGTAAATCCTAATCTGGGTTACAAGATCATCTCCGAAAGGGGTAATTTTAAAATACCCTAAAATTATAAAATTTATCCACAAATGTTTGCAGAGGGGGTGATTGTGATTTTTCTGTAACGAAAGTTCATAAAAGCTCAATTAAGTTCAATTATGGTGTTCTCATTCATAAAAAAAACCTGAAAGCACGAGCATTAAGGTGGTCTACAAAATGAATTTCGAGCTAGAGCGCAAAACGCCCCCCCCCCCCAAGTTTCCATTTCCGGAGAAAGAAAATCCCCTTTTCCCAAAATTCCAGTATTAGAAGTGCCACTAGGCACGTGAAAAACCATTTTATTTGATGTGGAAAAATTTGAGAATTTACAAAAATTGGACTGATACTTCAGGCTTTGATAATAAATTACTGAATGTTTAGGGATTGAAGAGAAGTGTCTATAAAATGAAATTATACCAATAATTGTAATTCTTAACCTACCGCTACATTAAATATTAATCATTGATAATATTGAATATTATATTCTTGTATAACCATTAAATTTGGCCCACCATTTTAACCCCCTTTTAAAGTCTTATTGCTAATTTGTAGTATTTTCCGACATCTCTTTTGTTATGATTTTCATGGGTTGAAAATTCAACTGTTTTGTAAAAAATTCGTTTCTTTTTTTATTTGAATATTCAACTATTTGGTTGAAAATTCAAGCGTTTTGTCAAAAATTCGCCCTCTTGGCTTGAAAATTCAACAAGTTCCATTTTTAGTTGAAAATTTTTATTTTTAGTCTAGAAATTCAAATGTTTAGTTGATAAATTATTTAGTTTGCTGAAAATTTGTCTTCTTTGACAGAAAACATTTATTTCACTAGACGAATATTTAACTATATTATTGGAAATTCATTGTTTTCAGATTAAAATAATTTTTTTAAACTAAAAATTAAAACATTTCATCAAGTGGTTAAACATTTAAATGATTTGCATTATATTCGACGTCTTGGTTGTATTCAACTGTTTTTATTTAAAATAACAAGATTTTTTGGTTCAACTTTCAACTGTTACATATTCCGTTAAAAATTAAACTTTTTTGTTAAATTTTATTGCTTTTTATTTGAAATAAATTACTTGGTCGAAAGAAGGACTTCTTGGTTAAAAATGCGTTCTTTTGTTGTTATTAAAAATTATTCATCATATTAGTTGAAAATTCGAATAGTTTGTTACAAATTTAACTATTCTATTTTTGGTTGAAAATTGATGGTTTTTAGTTTAAAATTTAACTATTTAATTTTTCTATCGAGAAATTATCTTCTTTCATTGCAAATGGAACTAGTTATTTAGAAGTTGAACTACTTTGTTGAATATTGATTTTATTGGTTCACAATTTAATTAATTTGTTAAAAAATTGCTCTTTTTAGCTGAAAATTAATGTTCTAAACTGAAAATTTAACTATTCTATTGCTGCTTGAAAATTCATTGTTTTAGTGGAAAATTCAACTATTAGAGTTTTCAGGGATAATTAATCTTTTTTTGCTGAAAATGCGATTACTGGGTTGAACTTCTTCTTGAAACAGCCATTTTATTAGTTAAAAATTTAACTGCTTTTACCAATATTCGTCCTTTTTTGCTTGAAAATTAATTTTTTAACTGAAAATGTAACTCGTCCATTATTGGTCAAAATGTCATCTTTTCTTTTGAAAATTGAACAATTTAGTTAAAGTTCGTTTTCCTTCTCGACAATAAATTCTTTCCTGAGAGTTTTTTTTTAATGAAGATATTTTGTGTTTCAAATAAATACACTTTTAAATTAAATATCTACTATTTCATGAATGGCTGAGAATTCATCTTTTCCGTTAAATTTGACTGCTTTTTACTTAAAATCAAATCAAAGATTCTTAATTTCAGTTGCAATTTTCATTATTAAAAAAGTTAATTATTTTGTTAAAAATTAAATTCCCTTGTTAAAAATGTAATTATTTGGTTACAAATTAAACTGTTAAGTTAAGCATCCGGCTCTTTTGCTTAAAAACTGAAATATTTGTTTGTACGTATAGTTTAATTGATCATATTTTTTTGCAAGTCTAGCGATTTCGTTGAAAATTTATCTTTTTGCATTGGAAATTCATTTTTTTGTATAAAAGTTCTTGATTCAAAAATTCAACTATATTCGACTGTTTGGTTAAAAAAATAACTTTTTGTGGTTACATATTTTTTTTTCAACTATATGGTTGAAAAATCTTTTATTGAAAAAAAAACATCTTTTCGATTGAAAATTAAATTATTTTGTTGAAAAGACATATTTCAAGCTGGAAAATTTAACAGATTCACTAAAAATTCTTCTTGCTGGAATAAAAATTCATTCTTTTTGGATTGAAAATTCATCTCATTTGGCAGAAAAGTTTTTCGTCAAAAATTCAACAGCCTTCTAAAAATTCGTTCTGTGGCTTAAAAATTCAATTTATGAAAGAAAATTAATATATTTTGTTAAAAATTCGTCCTTTTGGTCAGGAAATTAATCTTCTTTGTTCAAAATTGATATTTTTGGTTGAAGATTCAGGTATTTTGTTGAAAAGTCATCTTTTCTTTTTTAATTCAGCTACGTCGTTGAAATGAATTTTTCAGAAATACAACTCTATGTGTTTAAAGTTAATCCTTTTTTTTAAAGAAATTCGACATTTGAATTAAAAAAACGAATTAGCAATTTGAAAATTTAACTATTTAGTTCAAAATTCATGCCTTTTGCATGAATATTTAACTATTTATGAATGCAAAAGTTTCGTATAATAATACTTCGATTGTTTGTTAAAAAATTACCGTTTTGGTTGAAAAATCATATTTCTTGATTGATGAAGAAGTTATTCTTCTATTTTTGTGAAACTCACCCTATTTCTCCTATTTGAGAGCATTCTATGCTATTAAGTCGTTTAAATATTATCTTTATATTCTGTTTTATTTTTCATTTAATGCGTTAATCAAATGAAATCCTAGAATTTTTTTTATTTAAATGAGGGTTCAAGCTTTCTGTGATGGTTTGTTGCGATGAATGGATGAATGCAATTTTTCTTATTTACTGAGATTTTTGCTTCAATTAGCGATAGATAGACTTTAAAAAGAAAGTTAAATAAAGTTACATTGGGGAAAGATAAACTGGACTTTGGTAAAAAAAAAAAACGAAGGACGATCGGAAAAAGAGGAGAGAGACAGAAAAGAGACAAGGATGGGCGTCGCGATGCTAGGCGTCGCGCCGATAAATCAAACTGACTGGTACGACGTCGGGCACAGCAGAATCCTCCGATCTCGATGCCCTTTTTACTACCCAAACTACCCTCTGTAGCGACCAGAACGACGGTCGTCCATACACAACGTGTCCAATCGCAAATCCCTTTAATTCGTTCCTTCTAGCATAAGTTTAATCCGAATTAAACTGCACTGGACGGCACATAAATTCGATCCTAACACCGACGAGCATTAAGAGACCTGGAACCTCGATTTCTGAGGGGCTGATAACACAACTGTAAAATTAGTGTCGAAACTTTCCGAGCAGTATTTTTCAAATCTTATCATCATTTACTCTTGTTAGATTAATTAGTTATTAATAAATAATTTTACTTTAGCAATAATACAGCTTGTGCTGCTTATTTAAATAAGACGTTTGTTCTACAACACTGTTACGACTCAAGTCGCTGATCAATTTCTTTAACAATCACCTCAGGCGAAGAGCTTTACCAGGTTTCATCATGAATTTCTTATGAAATATTTGTCGCGAAACTTTTCTGTCCTGGCATATTTCTTTAGCTTTCTTCACGTCCACGCATTTTCTCATGCGAATTTCTTTCACATCTGTCAACTAGTGTCTCCTGTATACCACATTACTGATTTTATCCATTAGCGTTTTACCGCACATATTGCGCAGGAAGTATATGCTTATAGCATTAATTTGGTTCTTAACGTTTTCTTGGTACAGATATCCAGGTGTCGCTACCATAAAGCACACTGAGTGAAATTTTAAAGAAGAATTAGAATGTGAAATAATTCATTCTTACGTTATGTTGTGTTTTTCGTCGATGACTATTGTTATTTTTAAATCAAATTAGGTTTCAAAGAATAGTAACAATTTTTTACAAGTTTATGTTATTTTCGTGTGTCAGCTTGAACAATTTCGGATCATTTCAATGTTTTTCAATAGAAATTTATATTTCATTGATAAATTATTAGATTTCAAAGAAGATTAATCATTTTTTAATAATTTTTAGTTATATTGGCGTTTTTAATCGAAAATGTATGTTTTGAGTTATAGTGGCATTTTTAATTGAAAATTAATATTTTCAGATCAAAATAATTATAATTTAAATAAGATTTAGAATTTTGTTCAAATTTGGGATTGTATTAGTTTTATTCATCGGAAAAAGTTAAATTTTCGTCTATTAGAAATAAAATAAAATAGAAAATGGAAAAAAATTACACAAAATAATAATAAAAAATGCAAGCTTGAACAATTTCGGATTATTGTAGTATTTTTCGTCAGAAATTTATAATTTTATTACTATACCATAAGATTTCAAAAAAGATTCATAATTTTTTAACAATTTTCAGTTATATTGGCGTTTTTAAATCTAAAATTTTCATTTTCAGTTATACTGGCATTTTAATCGAAAATGTGTTATTTTCAAAACCAAAATCATTATAATTTGAACAATATTTAGAATCTTTTAACAATTTCGGATTATATAAGTTTTTTTCATCGGAAAAAGTTGAATTTTCAACAATTGAAAATTAAATTAAATTGAAAGTAGAAAAAAATACACATAATAATAATAAAATATACAAGCTTGAACCATTTCGGATTATGCTATTTTTTCGATAGAAATGTACCATTTAATTCAAAATTCATTATATTTCAAAGATGATTAATAACTGTTTAACAATTTTAAGTTATATTTGCGTTTTGAATAGAAAATCGGCATTTTCAAAATAAAATAATTATATATTGAATTAGATTTAGAATCTTTGAACAATTTTGAATTATCTTATTTTTTCATATGAAAAAAAATTAATTTTCAAAAATTAAAAATATATGAAAATTGAAAGTGTAAAAAATGGCAATTTTCATTTTGAACTGTTGTAAATCAAATTTACAATTTTCTTCAATCTTCAGCTATTTAAAATTTAATCTTTAAAAATTAATCTGTTAAAAAATTATGACAATTTTACTTTTCACTGTTGAAAACTAAAGAAGAAGCGGACGTTGCTCAAAAATAAATTAAAAATTTTAAAATTTACAAAATTATATTATGAGAATTTAGTATATAATAAAGTAAATCTTTGTATGTTACTTTAGTGTTTTTCGTCTAAAATTGGTATCTTTTTAAATAAAAAATGCAACCTGATGCAACTAACGCGCGCAGAGTGAAGCTTTCTTGCTGTTTGTCACGCTCGACTGAGCAGCGCCTGCCGCGTTCTTTTCGTTCTGAAACACTGTTGTATCAATTCTCGGAACGCAGTACATCCGGACAGTTTAAATCCAAGTTTCAGTTTATTCATTTTATATTTTAATTTAAAAATTGCGCTGAGCAAAAATTTCAATTTCTTTAAATTTCTACTTTTTTGACTATAAGACTTTCAGATTTGAAATTAAAATCTTGGAAAATTGAAAAGAAAACATCGGAGGATATTCCCAATTTTTTAAATTTGCGTAAATGCCTATTTCTTAAGAAACAAAGAAATAGTCTCAAGGTTTGGAGAATCGCAATCAGGGTTCATGAGAATGTAACTAAAATGCAATTGTCGATTAAGATAGAATAAAAAGTAAATCAAATTTTATTCCTCTAATTGATTAGATCGTAGCACACCATTGCGTTCCGCGAATTTCGCTGACGGATTCGAAAACGATCAAGTTGCGTTACGCCGGAAATAAATTGTTGTAAATACAGGAGTTAGAGTCAGGAAACAGGAAGCAGCGTTGCAAAACGTTACGAATACTTGAATTACGGTGTGGTAAGCAGGCGATCAAATCGACAATCATTATTTCAATAAAATCCACGTGAATAAAGAGGACGCGAATTTTAGAAAACTGCTGAAGGCTGAATTTCATCTAAGAGGCTGTTCGAAAATTACGTCACGCTACTTTGTACACTTTTTTCACCCCGCCCCTTCTTTGTCACACATCATCAGAGAAAGCTTGAAGCCTGCTTCGATTTAATTTAATGAATGCTGAGATAGATGATTTTTTAATCAAACAGATGAACTTTAAAGCAGGAGAGAACTACTTTTAATCTAATAGTTCAAATTTCAACAAAATAGTTTAATTTTCTCACGAAAAAGAATTAAATTTAACTGCAAACAATTGCATTTTTTACTAAATGGTAATCTTCAAACCAAAATAAACGAATTTTTTAGAAGGCATAATTTGCAAGCCAAAGATATGAATTTTCTACACACAAAAAAATATCTGGTTAAATTAACCAGAATACTGGTTAAATATGACCGTACTATTTGTTCTGGTAAATTAAATCAAAATTCCGGTTAGCGCACCCAAAATTCTGATTCCTTTAATCAAAAAAAAGTACTGAGGGCATATTTAACCAGAATTCTAGTTGAGTTAACCAGAAATTTTTTTGAGTGTATCCATAAAAACGAGATTTTAAAAAGGCAGTTCAATTTAAAAAAATATAGTTTCATTTTTAAACACACAGTGGAGTTTTCGAACTACAAAGATGAATTTTTTACCAAATGATTTTTTTTTCTATCAATAAGGATGAATTTTCAACCATATACCATCGAATTTTCAACTTGGAACTTTTATATAAGAAAAAGATGAATTTTCAAGTCGACAAAACATTAGCATTTTTATCGAAATAGTTGATTTTTCCAGCCAAATAGCCAAATTTTTTTAAAGACAGTTTAATTTTTCATTCAAAATGACGAATTATGTACCCAAAAAGACTCATGTTCAACTAAACAGTTGAAAATTTAACGAAATGTTTGAAATTTCAACATAAAAGATTAATTTTTAACCAATTTACAATAAAACATTTGAATTTTGAACCACACACTTGAATTTTCGACCTACAGAGATGAATCTTAAACCAAGTAGTTAAATTTTCAACCAAAGAAGATGAATTTTCAAGCAATGGGTCGAATTTGCAAATCCAAAAGATTAATCCTTAATCACGAATTTTCGATAAGTTGCTTTTTCAAAAAATTGAATTTTCATCATACAAAGATAAATTTTCTACCAAATTGTTGAATAAAAAAAAAAGATTAAGGTATAGCAAAAAAAACTTTTATTTTGAACCAAATAGTTGAATTTTCAAGTCGAAAAGGCAACATTTTTTAGTGTAGATCAATTTTCTACCAATAAGGGTGAAATTTTGAGCAAAAAGTGGAATTTTTCATGTGCAAATATGAACATTACTCCAAAGTTGGATCTGACCTAATATTTTGGAATTAGATATGGTGAGAGATCGATCAAAATCGCGTTAAAAGATATCATACTCTAATTATTTTCAGTTGATATAACCTCTATATAACCTCTATATAAATATTATTATATACCTATTCTATAAAACCTATTCCTTAATGATTTAGATTCGGCGGAATTTGTTATATTCAGAGCTATATGTGTTGAAGTTAGAGTGAAGTATAGCAATAAATAGATCAAAATCACTTTGAAAGATATATTCTATAATTCTTTTCAGTTTAATGAAGTGGCTTTTGTTGTTACGAGGGTAGTTCAATAAGTCCTTAGAATGACCAACAAATGGCGCGCGAATCGCTCCAAATCATCTGTTTTCAGTCAGCACCACTCCCGACTAGATAT
>NC_046663.1:62625017-62649190 GCF_010883055.1 Belonocnema kinseyi | reverse complement strand
GTATAGAGTTCCAAGGAGATTATGTTGAAAAATAAAAAAAAATTTACCAAAAAAAAATTGTTTTTATACTTCATTCTAAGGACTTATTGAACTACCCTCGTATAACCTGATATTGTAAAGTAGTGTGGAGTAGGTTCTGTATTCAAGGTCGCTTTATGAGCTACATCCTTCAATTTTGGAGTTCGATTAGGCTGCGTTTGTTGACCCTCAATATTTTAGACCTGTATGCAGTGAGAAATCGATCAAAACCACTCCAATAGCTATAAATATATTCTTTAAAGTTGGATTACTCGGAATTTGTTATATTCATAGTTATATTGGTTATTTTTGAAGTCCTACGGATGAGTTCTTTCACTAAACAAATTAACCAAGAAAATCTAACATCTTCTAATTAAATTCTTACTTGGTCAACATCAACTAACATCAGCTAATCCTACAAAACAGGTAGAAGAAGCCACAACAATTGAACAAACCAACCATACAGGTGGTCACTTTCAAAGGAATTGGACCAGTATACCAAAAAAATCTAACATCTTCCAATTAAATTCTTACCTATTCAGCGTCAATTAACATCAGCTAATTATGCAATCCGGTTGGAAGGAGATACAGCAGTGGAACAAACCAACTATTTTGATCTGTGTACCAATAAAAACCTGCATTTTCTTATTAAATTCTTACCTGGTCAACATCAATTTACATCAGCTAATCATACAACACGGTTGTAAGAAGATACAACAATGACACAAATCAACTATACAAATATGTTCTTTCAATGGAATGTAACATCTACAAACTTATTTTTCGCTTTGCCCGAATCGACATTTTATCTAGCTGATACCAAAACTTTTACGTTAAAGCACACATGTAATAGAAATCTGACGGACATCATTTAATGAAGAGAATTAAAGTAAAAAATATTATCGCAAGTATTTACTCGATGCCGAGACAAATTTCATTTGCATGTTATGAACAAAATTAAAAACTAACCCTATAATTAGCAACCACAGTTAGCAAACGGTTGGATTATGAATGTGTCTTCATGTTGTACTTTTCAGTGTTCTCCAAAGGAATTCCTTTGGGTCTCCATAGGTTAGGATCAGAGTTCAAGTTCCAATCATTATTTACCATGAGTATAAATATAGATTTTTTGCCACAATTTGCAGAATACTTTAGTCGACAGAAAAAGAGATGCACATGCCGGGGTGAAAACAGAGCAATAGGATGTGCTTGGCAAAAGTGGTGGGTGTAACAAACCGTCATCGTCGACGATGCGAGGAGAATGATCGTCAAACAACGCGTGGCAGAAATGAATGGTCGTAATGAGAGACACGCGTCTATCACGCGAGTTTGTGGACCGATCATGGGGTTGATTTGCAGAATCGACCCATACGGATCAGTTCTCCCTTCCCCCTCTTTTTTCACTCATTGAGGGGAAAACAAGAGAAAGAGAGACAATATAGAAAAATAACTGGAGAGAGAGAGAGAAAGATACTTATTGAGAGGGTGTGAGGTAACGTTATACGCGTCTGGAACACGGCTCTATGGCTTTGTGCACTTTATGGGGCCAACATCACGTTATGATTATTCACGGGATACTGTGTTTTATTGTTTGCAAACGCATTGAGGGCCAGCTTCATGTGCTGATCTCTATGTGTACATGAATGCCCAGAATCGTTGGTAATGGTTTACGAGTGTGTTACGACCAATGCAGCACGCGCGACATCGCTCATCCTTGTGTCCTTTCGCAGCTAGTTGTTTCGTGGTACAGAATCGATGTACCTACATATTTATGTCGACGTGTGTATTATGTCACAGGTTATATTTGGATTGAACCAATTACTTTCTTCGATTTGTTTCCATTTTTCCTCGTTATCTAATATTCTAGAATTGCACGAGGCTGGAAAATGGGTAAAAAAAAGCTTCATTAGATACAAACTAATGTTTCAGAGTTGGACTAGGCGGTATTTGTTATACTGCAATATCGCTAAATGGCTGGAATAAAAAATAAATTTAATAAATATGTGAAAATGAAAGAGGCGGAAAGTGGGTCTTTAAATTGCTTCATCAGATATAAACTAATGTTTCAGGGTTGGATAAGGCGGTATTTGTTATACTGTAATACTGCTAAATGTCTGAAATAAAAAATGGATAACAAAAAGTGAAAATGGAAAAAGCAGGAGATGGATATAAAAATAGCTTTATTATATATAACATAATATTTCAGAGTTGGATATGGCGGTATTTGTTATATTGTAATATTGCTAAATAGCTGGAATGAAAAAAAGATTTAAAAAATATGTAAAAATGGGAAAGGTGGGAAATGGGTCAAAAATGCCTTATTTAGATATAAACTAACGTTTCAGAGTTGGATCAGGCGGTATTTGTTATACTCCAATATTGCTAAATGGCTGCAATGAAAAATGGATCCAAGAAATTGTGAAAATGGGTAAAGTTGGAAATGGTTCTAAAAATAGCTTCATTAGTTATAACAGAATATTTTAGACTTGGATTAGGCAATATTTGTTGTGGTGGAATATCGCTAAATGGCTGAAATGAAGAATGCATCCAAAAAAGATGTGAAAATGAGAAAATTTGGAAATCGGTCTAAAAATGGCTTTATTAGATATTTCCTAATATTTCAGAATTGGATCAGGCGGTATTTGTTATACTGTGATATCGCTAAATGTCTGGAATAGAAAATGTATCACAAAAAGTGAAAATGGGAAAAGTAGGAGATGGGTATAAAAATGGCTTTATCATATATAACATAATATTTCAGAGTTGGTTGAGGCGGTATTTGTTATAATGCAATATTGCTCAATAGCTGAAATAAGAAATGCATCCAAAAAATATGTGAAAAAGGGAAAATTTGGAAATGGGTCTAAAATTACCTTCATTAGAAATAAACTAATATTTCAGAGTTGGACCAGGCGGTATTTGTTATGCTGCAATATCGCTAAATGGCTGGAATGAAAAATGAATTGAAAAAAGATGTGAAAATGAAAAAGGTGGAAAGAGGGTCTTAAGATGGCTTCATCAGATATAAACTAATGTTTCAGGGTTAGATGAGGCGGTATTTGCTCTGTGATATTGCTAAATGTCTGGAAAGAAAAATGGATAAGAAAAAGTGAAAATGGGAAATGTAAAAGATGGGTCTAAAACTGGCTTTATTAGATATAACCTAATATTTGAGAGTTGGAAAAGGCGGTATTTGTTATATTGTAATATCGTTAAATAGTTGAAATAAAAAAAACATTACAAAAAGATGTGAAAATAGGAAAGGTGGGAAATGGGTCTAAAAATGGCGTTATTAGACATAAACTAATGTTTTAGAGTTGGAGCAGGCGGTATTTATCATACTGTTATGTCGCTAAATGGCTGCAATGAGGAATAGATCGAGAAACATGTGAAAATGGGAAAAGTGGGAGATGGATATAAAAATGGCTTTATTAGATATGAACTAATGTTTCAGAGTTGGATCAGGCGATATTGGTTATATTGTCATATGGCTAAATGGCTGAAATAAAAAATGGATCCAAGAAAGATGTGAAAATCGGAAAGGTGGGAAATGGGTCTAAATATGGCGTTATAAAATATCGTCTGAAGTTTCAGAGTTGGATCAGGCGATACTTGTTATACTGTGATATTGCTAAATTAATGAAATGAAAAATTGATCAAAAAAAGATATGGAAATGGACAAAGTGCGAATGGGTGCGACACCATTCTTTCGATTTTCGTGAAACTTGATATAAAGGGGTTTTTGAGGTCGCCGAATTTGAATATACCCTTCAAAATTAGTATCCTTAATAAGATGGATCTAATATCTAAATATTATTTTATATTTCATTTCTGTCGGAAAACGCTTATTTACAAAAAACTGTTATATCTATTACAACCAATTTTTGGTTCCAAGAGCGCTGCAACAAAAAGGAACTTTTCTTGCTAAAAAAGGAACAACAAATTATAAATTGTTCCAAAAAAACCTAAATTATAAGTTCTGATAGAGAATGAATATAATAAAGTCATCTTTTACCTCGATTGATTTCGCGGATTTTACATGTTAATTTTGAACCTTTTACGTTATAATACAGATGTAATGATATTGCTTGGGCAGAAAATTGACGAAACACACCCTAATATTTTCGAGTTGGTCCAGGCGGCATTTGCGATACCCTAATATTTCAGAGTTGCATCTCATAGCGTTTGTTATACCACTTGTTACAACATTTGTTAGAACTTAAATATTTTAGAGTTAGATAGGGTGAGAAATTATTTTAAATTATTTAATTAGCTATACCCTAACGTTTTCAAGTTGGATCAGGCGGTATTTTCTGTACCCTTACGTTTCAAAGTTGCATAGGGTAGTATTTGTTATACTGTTATATTGTCATATTGGGTTGAATGAGAAATTGATTCAAATTCACTTGATTGTACATACCTTAATATTTTGGAGTTGTATCAGGTAGTATTGTATATTTAATTACAGCCTAATATTGTATATTTGTGTGAGGAAGAATAATAATAAAAGATAGCTTTATTGGGTAAACCGTAATATTTCAGAGTTGGATAAGGCGGCATATTATATAGCCAAAAAGTTTAAGAGATGGGTCAGGATGTATTTTTTATATCTTAATACAGTATAGTTTTGTGATATGATACATCAATATCATGATATTTTTTGTATTTTAAAATGATATTTAATAGTTGAACCAGGAGGCATTTGGTATAATATAATGTTATAGAATTGTTCAGGGTAAGGAATGGATAAAAACATATTTTTATTAGATGTACAATAATGTTTTTTAATTGGATCAGGTGGTATTTGCTATATCGCACTATTTTATAGTTGCCTTTGTTATACACATGTGCAGTATTTGTTGTAACTCATTATTTTACAGTTACGTAGAGTGAAAATTTGTTTAATATTATTTTATTAGATACAAACTAATGTTTTTTAGTTAGATGAACCGTATTTTTAACCCTAATATTCCAGAGCTGGATAGGATGCAATATTCGTGATACTGTAATATTGTAATGTTGGGTGATAAGAGAAATGGACCTAAATTTAATTTATTGAATACACTCTAATATTTCAAAGTTAGATCAGTTATTATTTTTATTTTCACAACCTAATATCGTATATTTTTGTGTAAAAGGATAATAATAAAAAATAGCTGTACTAGGTACACCCTATTGTGTCCGATTTGGATAAGGCGGTAATTTACATTGGCTAAATTTCTAAGAGTTGGATAAGAATATATTTTTTTATATCCTAATACAGTAGAGTCCTGTGATGCAATACGTGGATTAGATGATATTTGTTGTATTCAAATATCATATTTTAGAGTTGAATCAGGTGCCATTTGGTATGACATAATGTTATCGAATGGATTGGGGTAGGAAATAGATTAAATATCATGTTATTAGATATACTGTAACATGGTTAAAATGGATCAGGCGGTATTGGCCAAATTATAATTTGTTATAGATTCAGTGAGAATTAAAACAAAATCGCTCTATTAAATTTAACCATGATATTTTTGAGTATAACTAATGTTATTCGTTATACCCTAATATACTAAAGGTTTGTGTTGTGGGACCTGAACTATAATTAGGCTTATTAGATACATACTATAATATTTTTAGTTGCAGGAGGCGGAATTTGTTATGCCCTAACATTTTAGATTTGGGTATGGTGACCAACTGTTGAAAAATAGCTTCGTTTTCTATACCCTAATATTTTTCAAGATAGATCAGATTTTAGTTATTATACTGTAATTATTCTTGGTTGGATTAGGCGGTATTTATTGTTCCCTGTAAATTTAGAGTAAGATTTGATGATTACTGGATCAAAATTCGCTTTATTAAAGATAAGCTTATATTTTAAGTTAAATCAGGCGGTATTTTATAACCCGAACTTGTATATTTGGATTAGGTGGTATTTTATATACCCTAGTATTTTAGAGTTGATGATGTAAAGAATGAAGTAGGTGTTACCGTCAGATCCTAATATTTTAGAGTTGCATGGATAAGAAATGGATCAAGATCGCTTTATTAGCTAAACCCTAATATTTTCGAGTTTTTCCAGGTGGTAGTCGTTATACCCTACTGATTTCGAGTTGGATTAGGCAGTAATTGTTACACCCAATAATTTTCAAATTTCATGGGGTTAGGAAGTGGATCAATAATCGCTTTATTAGCTAAACTCAAACAAGCTACAGTTGGATGGGATAATAAATGGACAAAATGTCTGTATTGGTTAATTCTGCCGAAATAGTGATTAAAGTATTTAATACAGCCAAAAAATAATTAAACATTTTTTTAGGTCAGAAATACCCTAAAAATTAATTGAAGCCAGAGATCAGTGGTCTTAAATCATGCATCTGGAACATGATATATAAAAAGATGAATCCGAAGAGCGTAATGTCGAACCGCAGGCTTTGAAACCTGGTTTTTCGGATTTTTGCCGTAGCTCGGAGAAGAGAAAGAGTACAAGCAAAAGATTCCGATAAAAAAGGAAGTACAAGGAGAAAACACTCGAGTATCCTGAGGACGTCGGGTTACCTGGTCCTGGCTTGTTCCCCACGTGAAACTCGTGACGGCGGCTCGATTACACGAAGTAAGCAGCCGCGGAACCAACTCATAGAAACGAGGCATAATGTCCTGCTGCTCTTGTCTCCCTCTCACCCACTCAACCCTTTGCTTTCTCTCTTCTTGTCTCTCCTGTGACCCGCAGCCCGCCGGGTTAGATTCCTACGTAAAACGTATACACAATGCAAGTTATTGTGGCATCGTTACAACCGGCGCCAGCGGCGCTAGAGCGCATAAATCCTGGACCAAGGACTGCCCTAAGTCTTCTCCGAAGGACCTGCTGACTAAAAGATCTGTACCTTCGTTTTTTGAGTCTTCCGATTTTTCAATATCCGATTTTTGAATCGAGATGATTTGCATCTTATATCAACTTATTTTATTCGCTAATGATATGAACCGAGCACGTTACCATCCGCGCTATGCCCCCTCCTTAGTGATACTGTTCGATGCGATACTGTCTCTGCATCGTATCGGTTTTTTTTGCAGCCGTATCGGTTCCTGAAAGTTCAGTAACGGTTTGGTATCGGAAATCCAGAAATCGTTTGGTATCATATCAGGATTCTGAAACTAGACATTTAGATAGTGAATTTCTATGAAAAAAACAGTAAATGGGGAAGGGCAACACTTAGTGAAGATCTTCATTTTATTACCTCATAACAAGTTCCATAGTAAAAATTAGGTTATATGATTGTAAGCCAGATTTACAAAATATTATGTACCCGTAAAATCGATTTAATAGATGTTCTCACACGCAATAGGTAAATTTTGGAGTCACGCAGGAAATAAAGAATGAACTACTTAACAATTTATGTTTAAGAATCTTAAAGTTAGACTTAAAAAGTGCAATCTTTATAATTCATATTTTAATTTAAATGCAATATACACTACATATGCCTGCAAATATGAGTGTCTTTAAGAATAATTTTGAGGTTACGTCGGCGCATAAACAGCCATCTTTTGACAATCAGGAATATTTTTTTAGGTCCTGTATGGACCTCAGATTCAAGAAAAATTATCTCACTACTTATCCTCTAAGTTTTGATTGTAAGCATTAGGAATTCTCTTCGCAAATAAAAAAAAAGGTCAAGAAAACCTTGCGAATTTTTTTAGTATCCATCGACGTCACTAGCAATAACTTTTATATTTCACAACAGAAGTTACTGAATAGAAGATTAGAATTTGTTTCAGAGCGGCAGAAAATGATTTGCCAAGGCATTTTTTAATCAATTTTACTTTAAAGCTTCAGTAACACTTTTTGTGATGATTTCAATCGACGTAAAATCTAACGACGTCACCGTCCTTTAATGTTGACGTCAGCTGACAAGATGTCTGCATGCCGAGGGCCAAACAATAATACCAATTGCAATAGTGATTTTTCACCATAAGTGTATTTATATATAATTTTTTTATTTTTATAAAGCTAAATAATAAGGTCATAAAAATTTTCAGTGAAATATAATTTTTGCCTATAATAATAAAAAAATTAAGTGTTTTTCCACGCAATCGGTATCAATTTTGGCCCTCAGCGTGCAGACATCTTGAAGTCTAGGATTTCGCCCACCCAACCTGAAATACCTAATTAAGACTTGTTACGATCCTGAATTTCGTTTGACAGATTTAGGTAAGGTGTGCTCACACGACATGCTTGCGAGTTAGATTCACATCTCGTTGTTTATTTATATGCACTTAATTTAGTTAAAAGTATTTTTCTTCGAAATGATGTTTATTTATCGATTTCAACATTTTTTACTGTGTTTATGTTCTTAGTAGAAAAACAAATAACCAAATGGCAAAAGTAAAAGTAAAAAATGGAATCTACCCTCAAAATTAAAAAAAAAAGAGGAAATGTTAGAAAAAGAAAAAGAGCTAAGGTGGCAAGTTAATGACGTCAAAAAATGAATGAAAATCCTATTAGAAGGAATAAAGCTCAAATAAAGTAACATCCAAGGTAAAATGTGTGAGTATCTCGTTAAAAAAAAAGAACTTCTATTATTATTGTATTAAAAGTTAAAAAATATTTTTCGGTTTATTTACTTATGAAAGTCATACAAATATGTAAATTTAGTACATTTCAAAGAATTTATTCAACAGATTTGAGATATTTCGTAGAGTTTCTAAGATTTGAAGAGATCTGAAATTATCTTCCTGAAATTCAACCTGAATTCTTATTAGTTTGTTCTGCCTTCTCTTAATTCTTTGGGATTCTTCTAAATTTTCAGAATTCACTTAAATTATTCTAAATTTACTCACTCCTTTTTACTTTAATGGATTTTTTAAAATGTTTTAAAGTTTTTATTTAGTTGCTCCTGAGGATCGATTGACCAAATGGTGACAGGATTCGAAATATTTTAAAGTATTTGTCTTCGCATTTTTCTGATCTTTAAAAAATTTCGAATCATCTGAAAGGATTGAAAGTGTTTCAGGTTATTTTTAAAGATTACAAATAACTTTTTAACGGTTTCCAGAAATTGAATGGGGGTTCGAAGGATTTTAAATATTTGAAGGTATTGTAAAAGATTCGGAGGCACTTTCAAGAACTTTAAAAAGTTTCAAGGGATTTCAAAAGATATAAAAGGATTTCAAATATTTTATGAAATTAAAAAAATTCCCAGACCGTCTTTGACTTATTTTTAAGAGATTTAAACTATAAACAAAAATTTATTAAAATTTCTGTGAATGAGTTAAAATCTTTTTAATTTAATAAATAAACGATAAAAATCTATTTTGTATATCTAGTATATATTTCTGATTGTACTATTCCTACCTTGGCAATCAAATTTAAAAAATAAACTGAGAAAAAAAAAGAAATTTCACCCAAAAGTGCTTGCAAACCCAGTTTCTCTTATTTACATGTTGCGTGGATGCCTTCCGGTTATTTTAAGCCAAGATATTAAAGGAATGTACTACGTGTTGTCGAGAAAAACTATTTTTGATTTTTTATCAAGTAAAAATCTCACTTTTCTCAAAAACGAAGCAAAATATAAATATAAAGTTCATGATTTCAAATTGTTCCCCTTTCTTAATTCTATGAAATGGTATCCTTACTTGTTGTTTATTAGATAGAGTTTTACTAATTTCTTCCAAAAATATTATAAATCACTATAAATGGACTAAAGTGACATGTATTTTATCAAACTTTAACATTTTATTTTGTGAATGTTTATTTTCAGTTCAATAAAAACGGAAAGAAAAAGCTAACCCACATTAACACAATTTTAAAATTGTGAATTGGAATTTTTAGTACAAAAGAGGATAATAATACTGGGACTAAGAAAACCCAATGGGATTTATTAAAAAAAATGGTACAATATATTTAAAATTCTAGAATACATTAAAAAGCAAGAATTAATTATGATAAATCATAAGGAATTTATTTTTCTTTATTTTCAAATAAAATTAATATCAACATGTTAACATTTTGCTTAAAAAATAACAAGATATTAAATTAAATTAATTAATATTAAAAATATTGTTTACGAACTCCACGCTTGCCGTTCAATTGACTATTTATTCAAAAAAACTTGTTTAAAGTAGTTGATTGGAACCTCTAATTTTGCCAACTGGTTAGATAAGTAATACAATATTAACTCTTAAATTTAATTTTTTAATAAAAGATTATTAATTGTTAATAAAATTAATAAGTGTGCATTAAAATGTAATATTATAGGTTAATATCAAATATTATGAATATTAATAAGACTAATATTATATCGATAAAATTGTAAATTCAACTGTTTGGTTGGAAATATTAATTTAGAATTTTTCTTAATTAAACGTAATACATAAATTTTAAAAATGTACTCAAACAATTTAAATTATTTTTCAGCTAAACATTTTTATTATTTCGTTTAAACATTTGATTATTTGTTGAAAATTGTATTGACTAATTGATGAATTCAACTTCTTTCAGTTTGTGATTGATATATTTTTTAGTTGAAATATCCACTATTATATTTCTTGATAAGAATTCACCTTTTTATGTTTAAAATTTCTACTACTCGGGGAAAAGTTATACTACCTTGTAAAAAATTAATGATTTTACTTAAAAATTCCACTCTTTGGTTGCAAATTAACTTTTTTGATAAAAATTTGTATTTGAGAGATAAAAATATGACTATTTTTGTAGAAAACAAATTAATTTTTAACCGCAGTTGCATTTTTGTTTAGGAAAGATGAAATTTATAGTTAAAAATATAAATTTCTCAACCAAATGGATAAATTTTCAAGAAAATAGTTTAAATGTGAATCAAAAAATAATTTTCAGTCAAGGAAGAAAAAAATCTTAACCAAACTGTTGAATTTTCAAGTTAAAAAGACGAGTTTTCTTCAAAACAGTTATATTTTTAACTCGAAAATATAAATTTTCGTCAGAAAAGTTAATTTACTTAATTTGTTTTAAGAAGTAAATTGATAATATTATTTTTATTATATTTAAAATATTCAATATTATTCTATAATATTAAATTTTAAATTTTAATGCATACTTACTGATTTTTATTATTTTCATTTTTGATTATTTTATTATCTTATTATTCATAACTTATCGAATAAAACTGCTGTAAAAGTTATGCGGAAAATTTTGAGATAGATAAAAATTGGCAATTTTTTAAGCAGTTCATTCACAGATTTTGAGGATTATTTTTTATTATTTATTATAAAATGTGTAACTTGTCAGAACAAAAATAAATAGTGTTGGAATATAAGCGATACTCAACCATATTTATTATTGTCCCAGTATTAGAGATACTTCTTGCGTTGCCCCAGTAATTATCCAATTACCTTGCGGGTCGTTTAAAATCCTTTAAGAAACAACATATTTTGTTCAAAAACAGAACATTCTAACCCGGCCAAGTCTAACTTAGCAACCGATTTGGCCCCAACTTGGCTTTGTTTTTCTAGTGTCAGCTACATTAAAAACAAAAATTGCAAAAAAAAAAGAATGAGTAAAAACATTAATAAAGGTCGACAGCTTTCGAATGCCATTCCAATCATTGGAATTACCGAAGACCGTTCCAAAATGAGAAAAGACTTTATCCTCAATGGCTTTATATTTTTCATAAACAGATCCTGAAAAATTAAAAACTAGCAAGTATAATTAGAAGTATGAAAATAGCAATTAACGCAAAGATAATTTTTGCTCTATAATAAGAATAAATTAATTTTAAACGATTTTAATATAAAGGAACAAAATTTTAAAAATATCTAATGTGATGTTTATATCATCTGGATTTTGAACATTTGGAACTGAACATATTGGCGAGAGTGGAATATTAGAAATTTTCTTAATAAATTCAATTTTACTCTAACCTGAAACACATAAGACAAAGAATAATGCAATTAAGATAAGAATAATTGAAGATTTTTTAACCTTTCAAAAAAAGATTCTGACAAAACAGTTTTTTTATTAAAGTTATCTCTATTTTAACTATTTAAATAATTATCAGAGACCTTAAAATAAATTCAGAATTTCTATAGCCTATACTCGGATGTAGGTTACAAATCTTATTTCGCGTAAAACATCAAACTATTTTTATGAAAATATATAATAGTCACTAAATTTTAACAAAATTGCACATGTTTAAATTGATTCATATCACTAATTCTACATTTCGTCAATAAAATAATCAGGCGAGTAAAATTATTTTTGAGCAAGAGACTAAAAAATGATAATTATATAAAATTATTATATTAAAATTAGCTAATTTTATAAACTAATTTTTAAAAAAATGTTAAGCTAATTATATACAAAATTTAAGGTAGAAAGTACCTCGAATTTGGAATGAAATTTTTTTTTAGTAATATTTTCAAGAGCAGTCGGTTATAAATGAGCCTTTAAAGGACGGCCCGACTTTCTACTTTACAAAAATGTTGCAAATTGTCGTGTGATGGGTTAACCTAAAAATACGCACTCTCAACTGGCCTCGCTAGTTCATAAAATTCCGATTACGTACGATCCTTGTGTTTGAAAAAAGTTTCCTGCAAGAAGAGAAAAATAGAAAAATAAGTGCCAGGACATAAAATTAAAGAGGCCTTCATCATAGCGACTCATAAAGCTCGAGTCGTTGTTTAAGATGTTCAATATGTAATAGTTTATAGTTACCTCGTAGCATATATATTGTTCGCCTTCTTTTTTTAGAAATTTGAAAGCCGGTGGAATGATCTGTGTATGCTCGGTTATATGAATAAAGATAAATTACTTATGATTTATTTACTTACTCTCGTTTTTGTCCTGGAATCTTTGAATGTTGAAAATTGCTCTATGACTCCGATCGCGACGAGTGCCTTTCACTTTCGGCATTTTTGATCATTTGAATCGCATTTTAATAATTACTACAGACGAAATCACACAAATACTCGCCATTATCACCTTGAACCAACCTACTTCTCATCTACTTCTATTTAGGAGGTTCAACAGAGAGCCCAACTGAAAACAGATGCACAGCCAAGTTGATGGCGCTGCAATCAAAAGATCTAGAACAGAGTTGGTTTCAGTTGGTTTTAATTAGATTTAAGACATTAACCCTGTTATAGTCATACTATAATTTTCCAAGTTGGGGCTAAAATTATAAATGGGCATCCATTTGACAATGTCCACACGGGCCCTCTTACCAAATGCAGTTTTAGCCTCTTTAAAACACTTGAATTCAACCTTGCAAGAACTGCCTTCTTTTATAGCAGGACTAAACTCAACTAATGGTGTTGGTGGTGACAAAGGAGGTGTCTCCTAATAAATAATTTCTCTCGTGCTCCCTGTAGATCTGGCGATGATAACTCGCCTGAAATACGCCGGTCGCAGATCTCTTTGGGGAGGCATACGAACCTAGACACCCAGGGATGAACTCGTCGAGTGCACAAACCTGCATCAGCAAACTCATAAATACACGGAGAGAAAGAGTCCCTGGATTTCCCCAATCCTCTCACCCTCCCTCACTCTCTTCACTCATTCCAAGAGAAAAGGATGAGAGGATCCAGGTTCTCCATATCAGGGTGGTATGGTAGGTCGCTATAACCAGCTGCCTTTAGCAAGGAGTAGGTGGTCATTTGGAATACGCGACGACACGTGGTGTGGCTGTGGGTTGGGGCAAGTGGAAAGGCCTTCGCTCGTCCGTGGGGGCACTCATCCCCCACAGCCAATATAAGAGCGCAATTAAAATGCCGCGCTAGCGCCACTCAACGGCAACCGCCGATAAATAAACTCGCCCTCTTTCTCGCTCTTCCGGCCTTGTTCTCCAGCCGCCTCTCTTTTTCTCCAGCAGGAGGTGAATAAGTGTGCGAAGGACTGCTCGGAGGACGATTGTGTCGCGTTAGGAGGATGGTGCGGCGGAGGGATGGAGGACTTGTGTGTACGGTTCTGGTCCCACTGGTCCTGGTGCTGCTGTTGGTGCTCTCTTGCCTTCTGCCTTTGGCACTGCTCACAATAAAAAGGTGGAGACGCCGAGGCTCTGCGGCCATGTTCCTCATCCCCATGTCCACCACTCGCAAGCTCACCTACACAATACACACATACACGTACACACTTAGCTGAAAAAAGGGCCGCGTAATGTATGGCCGCGATCTAATTGTCGGAATTATCCAAGCCGTATACGTACACAAGGTGGTATCAAGAAAATGGTGGTTGATGTGCTCTTCTGCGAGTAATGGCAATACGGTGGTCTGATTCTCATTGTTGTCCAGAATTTTTTCTACTTGGAGCCAATAATCATTCTCGAGACGAAGAAAAAAGTTTACTTCGAGTTTAAAAGTTGACTTGACAGGATTGAAAAATTAACTTATTTTTTTAAACATGCTATTTTGTTTATATGATTATTAGACTGATTTATTTTAGAAGGAGTTATTTGGATAACATTGAGAGGTTTCCTATTGACATTATTAGTAGTTTATGTGGGAAAAGTGAAGAATCTATATCTATAGTATTACGCTTCCTTAGAGTTTATTAATTCCGTTTCTTTTTTGTTTAAAAAAAAAATCCACTTTGAATTTAAAAATCGAAATTTCCAGGTTTTCTCTAAAACGAAGCAAAATATAAAAAAAGTCAACCAAGCAAAATTGTTTCTTAAAAAAATATATACCCAAAAGTCTCCTTAGTATTTAATAATCCATTTTCAATTTTGAAATATAGAATTTTTGAGTTTTTCTCAAAGACGAAACTAGACATAAAAAAGTCAATAGAGAAAAATTTTTTATTGAAAAAATTTCTACAAAAATGCCTACTTAGTATTTATTAATCCATTTTGTTTCTTTGAAACCTTGATTTTTTTCAACAGTGTATATGAGAGAAGAATGAATGACAGATTGATTTCAGATCCCTAAAAATGTTTATTTATAAAAACCAAAATCTTTGGCCAAACCATTTTTAAAAAAGTTCATTTTCAATGCGCAAATCGAAATTTCCAGTTTTTCATAAAATTGAAGCGGGATATGAAAAAAAGTGAATGAAGCAAAATTGTTTCTTTGGACCATTTCTACCAAAAGGCGTCCTTAGTATTTACTAATCTTTTTTTAATTTTGAACAGACAAAGGATACTTTATCTGTTCAAGATTTAGAACTATTCTAAATTATATAAAATTGTAGGAAAATCTCGAAGAATTTATTCATAATAATTCAGTCTGCCACCAGTGGAAATTCTACTGTAGTGGAAATTATTATAATAATTGAAAATCGGCTGGTGGCAAAAATGTGAAAATTTTTCGAAACTCAACTGCTTTTAAATTAAATTTAAATTATTGTTTTTTGGTTAAAACTTTACGTATTAGACTTTTTGGTTGAGAATTAAACTGCTTGATCTTCTTGTTGAAAATTGAACTATTTGTTTAAAATTGGATGTATTTTGTTGAAAATTCGTATTTATTAGTAGAAAAAAATCTTCTTAGTTAAAAATTTTACTATTTTGCTAACAACTTGTTTGGGGGGAAAAATAATATTCTTGGAGGAAAATTCATGTTTATTTATTAAAATTTTACTACTGGTTCGGAAGTGAAACTATTTCGTTCACATTTTTTGTTTAGGTTTCATTATTTTAGTTGTAGGATTATATCTTTGGTAGAAAATTTAATTATTTTATGGAAAACTTGTCTCCCTTGGTAGAAAATGAATACTCTGAGAAGTAAAAAATTGGTTTTTCACATTTTCATACGAGCAAAAAATCTATAGGAGATATTTTAAGTTTCAAGAATGTTTTTCTTAAAATTGATCTATTAATTTATTATTGTGATTTAATTTCCTTAAAAAACTTGATTTTTATATTTTGAAAGGTAAAATTTTTTGTTTTTTACAGTTCCATACGAAAGAAGAATCGAGAAGAGATATTGCATACTTAAAGAATGTTTTTCTCCAAACTAATTTTAGACAAACACCAAAATATTTGTCCTGATAGTATTTCCAAATATTAATTTTTGCTTTAAAAAATCGAAATTTCCAGTTTTTGTCGAAACCGAAGCGAGATATCCATCCATCAATAATTAAACAAAATTTTCAGCATTGTTGGAAAAGATTCCAGTTTCACGATATTTAGCGAAAAACGAGGTGGTTATAGAACCCGGCGCTCAAATTTGTTCTTTTGAGCTACCTTCATATATTGCTTCATTTTTGAAAAAAAAAAACAGAAAATTTTTTTTATAAATTTAAAAATGGTTTCTTTTAAAAACGGCCCCGACAAAGATTTGAATTTTATCAGATAGTTGGAAAGCACCCTAGTGACAAAATCTAGAAACACATTCTTGATGTTCGCACCTTTTGGTGGAAGTAAATTTAACCGGACCGTGCACTCATAGAAAACATTAAGTTGATTCAAAAACACAGTTATTTCAACCTACTTTGTTTTGTTGAAACTAAAAGATTTGATCAGCTCAACTAAACCTTTGGTTATATTTAGAAAATACAACGAATTGATTTGTTCATTTCGAATAAATTATTTATTTGAGCATGTTTAGTTGATACAACCATATAAATGTGTTGAGCAAAATATATCTTTTATTAGAAAACGATTTGGTTAAAGTATTGAGATAATTTGGTTGATTTAACCAAATACTTACATTAACTACACTAAACATACCGAAAGCCAGTTTATGCTACGTTTTATTTCGCAGGGTGCAGTTTAATTTACCGGTGCAGACAATCTAACCTCGAAATTCATAATGACCATCATTGATCAAAGTATCCCAAACAAATGTATAGAAAAAGCCCTTCTGTCTTTGGTGAAAGTTCCGTTTTCTGATTCTGCAAGTGACCCTTTTTAAAAGATACGACGATTGTTGATCCAACTAAAATATTTGGTTGGATCAACAAAAATATTTTATTAATCAGCCAAACTTGATTAACAAAAAAAATTGGTTGAATTAACCAAACATTTGATTGACCGTATAGCAATGTATTCATTTGTTTGATTCAACCAAACGTTTTCTGAGTGTAACCATATGAATATTCAAAATATTACTTAAAAAATAAAAATAAATATGATACGAAATTTCGATTTTCTTACACAATACTTCATATTCTGAGGGTGAAGCTTGATCTCTAAAGAATGAAGTGAGCATACACAATAACGTGAAAGGATACGCAAAGCTGGCAACGAGGGATCTGATGATAGGGGTTGGGGGATGAAAGGTTGTGGTAGTGGAAGGGGGAGGGGGGGTTAGTCGTATTAATATCGCATATCGGACAGGCATACCGCAGGTCATCCACCATAGCCGATATGAAATCATCGCGCCGCGAGGGAGTGCTTCGCAAATAGTAGAGTATAATTGGAATCCATTCGGCAAACATGATATCCGCGCACTAATCAATCTGTCGCGACGTTTCTTACGTACATGTCGCTCATGATCCATAAAAATTATAATAATGACAGAAAATCAATAATAAAAACTAAATATCTCAACTAATTGTTGAAGTGAACATTTAAATAATACACTCATAAATTAAATAGAGGAATAGATATTTGCACGTTCCTATCGAGCGCTGCGCGCGCGGCTCGCTTGTTTGAGCACGACTTTAGGCTTTGGTTCTCGCATTTTCAATTTTTAGAAAGAGAATATTTTTAAGATATGCACGACTTTTTTGCAGGATCCTATCCTGCTCGCAAGTTTGATCGCGACTTTTGGTGCTCGCGCTTTTAATTCTTTTTCAGGATCTGGACGACCTTTTTGCTGGAATCTATCCTGTTCGCAAATTTTAGCGCGCCTGTTGGCTCTCGCGCTTTCAATTTTTAGAAAGACAATATTTTCAGGATTTGGATGACCTTTTTGCAGGATTCTATCCTTCTCGCAAGTTTAAGCGCACCTAGGGCAAACGACTGTTCGTTCCCGCACTTGAAATTTTTAGAAAGAAAAGATATTCAGGATTTGGACCACCTTTTTGCAGGCTTCTATCATGCTTGCTAGTTTGAGCGCGCCTAGAGCAAGCGACTGTTGGTTCTCAAGCTTTCAATTTTTAGAAAGAATACATTTTCGGGATTTGGTCGGCCTTTTTGCAGGATTATACCCTGCCTGCTAGTTTGAGCGCGCCTAGAGCAAGCGACTGTTGGTTCTCGCGCTCGATAATGTATTTCCCTGGCGTTACGCGCTCGGTGTTTGTAGTTCCCTCACATTTGTGCGCAGGCCTTTTAAAATTAAAGGTCAACACATCGAGAATTGTAATATAGCGATTGTGAATTTTTCTTTTGTTAAAGCTCTTTTGGCTTTAACGAACACATTCTTATCACGTATCTCGTGCTTCACACTCGATTTTCTCCAAAATGTGAATATTACTTTCTGCACCTCGGATTGGTAATGCTTATTCAGATATTTGCAAAATAATGTACGAAATTTATTCGTCATCATTACTTTAATATTTGCTCCTTGTTTTGCATTAATTTTTATTCTTAGCCAGCACGAAAAATCTATCATTGCAATAAATTTATATTATTACTATTCATGATATGTATTGATATTGAAACATACGTATTGTCATTATATTATTTTTTAAATTAAGAAGAAGAAAGCAATCATATAAAGAAGAACAGTTTTGTTATTAAACATTTTATTGCACCTTTCGTCGTTTTACACAAATTTAATTGTAAATATAATTTAGGCGAAAAACGGTATCAGTTAAAATCTTATTGTGGCTTGTATTTCCCAAAAAGTGATTTTTTTCATTTTGAATGTATTCTTATAACAAAAGTATATTACAAACATGAAGATTTTGTAGAATTTGTGTTTTTCTTCCTTGCATCGTTTTTCCAAAGATTTGATTTTTTTATTGTCAGTGTTATTTTTCATGATTAAAATAAAAACTACGGATTTTATTAAAAAATTGTTAACAATAAATTTGCAGATCTTTTTTGAGTGAACAAATTAAGTTTTTTGTGCCGTAAAAATTTTAAATCTTAATTTTTTCAAAAAATTTTTAATTTCAATTTTTGTTCTTTATTATTAGGTTTGAAGTGCCAGAACTCAAGTAATTTTTTTTTATCACAAAATATCCTTTTTGAGAAAATGTTCATGTTTTGAATTTTTATCCAAAATGGCTGGTTAACGAACATGACCTTCAATTTTCGACACTAAATGAGTGTATCAAGGGTAAATCTAATAAATTCATTTTTTCAAAAGTATCGTGTTCACAGATATAAATACAGACTTGCAGGCATACATATCTGTAGATAGATGTACACACAAACAGACAAATTCGTAAAAAACTGTTTCTCGTTTTAATAGTGCCTAAAAACGTGAGGCTGGAAGGGGTGAGCGTGACAGAGGGTGAAGGAAAGAATCGTTAAAGAAATAAGGAGGGAGTATATATTACAAGTGAAAAATAAAGGGTAAGAGGTGATGATTGAAATATGGAGGTACGACGATGACCAGTTGGAGAGATTTGTGTTCGGATTCGTTGCCGAGAGAGGATACATAAGAGGGGATATTTATTAAAAGGGATGCATCAAGTGCTTAGGTGGATATAGGTATATGAGAGTTATATGGGTCAAGACAGAAGGAAATCCAAGTAGATAAAATATAAGGAAGGGATGAGAGGGCCGATGAGGCTACGTGGTAATAGTATAAGAAAAAGATTAGAGGGAAATGAGAATAACAAAAAAGGAGAAGGAGGAGGTCGAGAAAGAGCAGGAGCGGGAGGAAGAAAAGAAGGAAAATAGGAAAAGAAGGGGAAAAAGGAGGAGGTACCTTATGAAGAAGATGACGAGAGAAAGAGAGTTGCTAAGCATTGAAGCTGGAAAAAGGAGAAAACGGGTTGCAGGACGAGAAGGGGACGATGATGGTAAGGACATCTAAGAGTAGTATATATGAGGAGGGATACTGGTTACAGGAGTACTAGAGGAATTTACGGAATTAAAATGACTAAGAGGTGGATTCTGAAAAAAGGGAAGATGGTTTGTTGGGCGAGGAGGGTTTATATGAGAGAGGTAGTGGTCGACCTGGAAGTGGCAAGTGTTTATGTGGTCATATAAGAGAAAGCGTTTGATTGGGAGAGTATGATTGGTAGAAATTGTTTACTGCTAATTATTAATTAGTGACTTAAGAGTTTAAGGAGGGATTGTTTAAGAGAATTTTAGGGAATTGAAATAACTTCAAGGTGAATCTTCAAAGACGTGCACAAGGGTTATAGGGCTAGAAAGAAACGATGATTATCATTTAAAGCAAGTTGAAAACGATGTACGAGAAGAGAAAGGAGGAAATCTATAAAGGAAAAGTATGAGAGGCAGCAGTTTTTGCAGAAGGAGGGTGAGGTGTCTATGTGGATAAATAGGAGAGGGAGTTAGGTTAGTTAAGGATAGTGCATTTTAGAGGCAATGCTCTGTTGCTAATATATTTAAATTACTTCATTATTTGAAGAGGGTTTGTAATAAAGGAGTTTAGGAAATTAAAATATCCAGGATACTGAATTTGACAGCAAGACAGATGACAATCGTCACCAATCCGCGCACTGGTCCAGACAGTGGCTGCCAGGTCCTCTAATATCCTCCTTTCTCAGCAATTTCAGAAATTAATAGCCGGCTAAGTGGCGGTTAAATTATTGCCTCGTAAATATCTCCGCGCCCTCTACGCCGTCCCGTTTCCGTTTCTGTCTCCGAAGAGGGTGTATCCTCCCCAATTGTGCTTACTTCTGTCCGTCGCTCTTTATTGCTCGAGCTATGTGCTTTTCTATTTGTTTCTCCATTTCTGACCCCAAATTTAAATTTTAATCGTAATTCTCCTAAATTAATCAGAAATGGGATGCTTAAGTCTCTGTTTGATAAGGAAGACGATAAATAAACATTAGAAAAATAAAAGATGGTTCATTAGATATGTATTATTTTTTATTCTGTGGTGGGGATTTTGCTTTATTGTTAAGTGACAGACCATCGATCAGTGAGTTGCATTACACGACGTACAACGGTTCAACAATATTGATGAACGCACTCTTTGGAAAACACGAAAGGTGATCGTGTCTGATTAGTGTCGTGGTGAGAGGCGCGTATAACTCCACCCAGTATGAAATTTATCTCGATCGGTATAAATGGAGATCAATTTTGATCCCCAGACTGCTCAATCGATCACCGAAAGTGAACAGTACAAAATATCAACAAAATTAATGTTTCTCAGGGTACAAAAACTCAGTCATGTGGAACTTCAGAAGAATTTTACATTACAAGCAATTCCAAACTTTTTGCTTCACAAAGTCTTTGACATTAAAAAATAAGCGGCATCAATTACTCATTTATTGAAAAGACATAACTTGTTTTTTTAAATAGTTACTTTTTTTAATACCGATACGAACAGTAAGTACAAAAACTGTAACATTTTCCATTACTATTGGAATTTAAGTCTCAAATACTTTTTGACGACAATATCAATGCATTCTATTTTATGGCTTCGCAACCATTTTTTCAGATTCATCGAACCAACAGACAAAAACGGCTCAATGGTAAAACCTTTTTTAGAGCTACTTATTCGATTTTTGACGTTTTTTGAATGAAAAGATATTAAATTTTTAAAAGACTTGTGAAAAGTTATCTTTCGGGATTAGCAATGGCTTAGCTTCCTGAAATCTTAAGTCTTGTATCCTATCTGTATTATATAGCCTTTCACTCTTGCTATTTCGCATGCTGCCTCATACTGTACTTTTACCTTCCTTCATATTATTAACACCTATTTATCAAACAGTTTTTTGCTTCCTTCAGAATCGTTCTGTATCTTCTTCTCTTCTTCTGTTTTGATTTTATGTTTACTTGACTTGACTAGTAGTTTTCCTTTCCTCTTTTTGTCTGTAATCATTATCTCCTGAATGCTAAGGCCTATGATGTTCGACTTTCTGTTATACGCTTATTTCTTTTCTTATGTGGCTGCTCGGATTTCATCGTTTTTCCACGCATCACAAGATATTTTTTCCACAATGGCAGTACCACAAACTCCAGTCACACCACTAACATTAAATGATAGGTATTTAAAAGTTTAGGGAAGATTTAAAATGTATTTAAAACTAGAGAAGGTTTTAACAAATTGAAAAAAGGGGAATTACTAGAAGTAAGGGATGTGTTGAAAGCGAAATTAGGGGAGAGGTACGAGAAGTGACGGAGGAAGAATTCATAAAGTAGAACAAATTAAGTTAAAGTGAACGTGTGAGGAGGGTGGAAGCATGAGGAGGGATAGTATAAAAGGGATATGCAGGATACGAAGAAAAAGTAGACTAATTAGTGTAAGTGATGGGAGGAGGAGTAGGCGAAGTGTAGAAAGGGGAAGTGGGAAGATGGGAATAATTGGAAGCAGCTAAAGTGAGAGGAGAAGTAGAGGAATATGCGGTAAGGCGTAGTAGGAAGGGAGGAGATGGGATGGTAAATAAGAGATTTAAGAGAGAGGAAGTAATGAAGCGTGGGGAAGTTGTTGTCAGCAGGTTGAGTGAGGAGTGAGAAATGGGAAAGCAGGGGAAGAAGTTTCAGAAGTTTGGGGAAAAATTGGGAGGGGGTAGTAAGAAAGTGAGGATAATCATTGGTGATGATAGGAAGTATGGTAAAAAAAAGAGAAATCAGGAGAGACAAATTTATGGGAGGGCCTTCTGTGACCAATTTTTTAGATGTCCTCATACTTCTGGATGGTACTGGAACGTTCCCTCTGCTGTAGTCCTTATAAATTGTCAACTATAGTAAAATTTTTGTAGAAGTTCCTAAGGAGAGAGGAGAGAGAATGTTTAATCAAGAAAGAGAACAGGAAACTGGCGTGATAAAACAACAGAGTTTAATAAATAAGGAAAAGATTTTGATGAGGATGGCTAATAATTAATCTAATGACAAAAGTAATAGAAAAGGAGTGGTGTCACTTGGTATGTGATAGAACCGTGAAATATGGCGGCAATATAGATGGAGACTTGTGTGGATTATCACACAGGGCGATATCTCATATCGAGGTGGACATCGTCGATATGCGACGAATGAGCATTGGCACGTTGGACTCGCAGTTTTGATATGATCGCTGGTCCGTATATTGCTTGTTCTGCCCTGCCACATGATCCCAATATTCCCAACATAGCACCCGATGAAAAAGGGCAGAAACGAATTCCACAAATTAGTGAAGCGCCACCAACTTTTGCAGTTCAAATAAAAACGTAGAAATACTGCTTCCATTCAATATCTTTATTGATTTATTCGCGAGGAAACTTATATAATTTTAAAGAATTTATAGCTGAAATTTTCTTTTGTTTCTTAATTACACTGGAACTTTGATTTAATTAATGTGGATTTATTGTGTTCTGAGAGTTGATGCCTCGGCTGTTTCGGAGTGAGAGGAACCGAAGGGCCAAAAGAGGGAATGTGCTCAGTTAAGCGTGACAGAAAGCTCCAAGGGCGCACTCTCACAGAGTTAGTTGCAGCAGGTTGCGTCATTCGTCCAAATACAACACAAATTGTTTGTGCCACCCTGACTACTTACGTTTGGACTGTCTGGATTTAAATTGAAAATCACTTCAAACAATGCCAAGGACAGGAATTAAATCCAAGTTTTAGTATATATGTTGTCGAGGCTGACATGCATAATGGGAAGCAACTAGTTTCTTATGACTAGTTAGTGTAACTAATTACTTTTGTTTGGGAACAATATCGGTAACGAAGTAACTTTTGTAAGAAAGTAACAAATTGGCAACGACTTACTTTTTCAGTAAGAGTCACTAAAAATCGTTACCAATAAATTTTATTCATTTTGTAACTTGTTTTCATTTTCACTATTCAAATTGTAGCGGCTACTATTTAAAATATTCCGTAGTACTGCAGAAATTATATTGAACTTGGGAAAGCATATATTGAACGACGAAGTTTTCCATAAATTAAAATAACAAATAAATGATAAGAATGTTTAATATAAAATAAAAACTTAACGACGAACATACAAAAACCAGACTTATCCCGAATAAAAATGCTTCGACATGAGCTCGACTTGTATTGCCCCAATCAAGATATGCTGAAGTCGAATAGGTCGACTTGAGCATGTCTCAGTTTTTAGACGGAGCCAGACTTCAATTTATGCCTTGGAGACAAGTTTCTATGTCGTGAAGACATAAATTTATATCTTGAGTCAAGTTTTTATGACCATAAAAGCTAATCTTTGTTAATAGTTAAACAATCTCGCAT
>NC_046663.1:62612051-62624917 GCF_010883055.1 Belonocnema kinseyi | reverse complement strand
TATTGTTTGTTTTTACGTATTTCTAACGGCTTAGGAGATCCCTCTAGAAAGTTACAAATTTTTTTTCAAGACAATTTTTAAGGGTTATACTCGTTCAGACCCATAGATTCTGAATTTTTAATTTAAAAATAAATAATTTAATAATTACAAATTTTTTACTCATCAATTTTAATCTCATTCATGAGCCGAAAAAGATTCGACCATCTTAGCCAAGACAAGGCTTGTCTTCAGACAAGTAGACGTCGTCTTAGCCAAGACAAGGCTCGACTTAAGACAATTAAACCCCGTCTCATCTGTCGTGACCATAAAAGTAAGACGAAGGGGTATGTCTCGACTCAGTTTCGAGAAGCAGCCAGACATCTATGTCTTTCAGACGAACTCAAGACATAACCAAGTCGAACTCAAGTCGAAGCATTTTTACTCGGCATGGTAATGAATTCTTTTTGGTTGAAGATTCAACTATTACGTTACTATTACATTTTTCATTGGGAATTAATATTTAATCTTTATTAATTGAAATTCAAGTACATAATTGAAAGTTGAATTCTTTTGTTATAAAATAATTTTTTTGTAGCTGAGGATTATATATTTAATCTTTTTGATTGAGAATTCTTCTATTTTGCCTGAAAAATAATCTACTCTGATCAAAGTGGAATTATTTTGTTAAAAGTTACATTGCTTTGTCTAAACTTAAACTACCGCGTGAAAAATTCATTTTTTTTTGTTGAAGATTCATAACTTTAGGTGACAGTTCATCTCTTTTGTTGAATACTCAATTTTTTTCCAACATTTCTTTTATAGTTTGAAAATTAATTTTGGTTACATAAAATTAAAATTATCCATTTTTGATTCAAAATTGATATTGTCTAATTAGAAATTCATCTAATAGGTTAGAGATTTAACTATTTCTGTTGCGATTGGGTCTTTTTGACTGAATTCAATTGTTTTTAGTGTAAATTAAATTATTTTTTGTTAAAATATCAAGTTTTAGCTTTTTTATTTAAATTCATATCTATCTATCGTTGGTAAATTAATTATTTCGTTAAAAATTCGTTAATGTATGAAATATTATCATGTATGTATATATATTATCATGTCAGTTTTGTTTTGAAAATTAATTTTGTTCAGAAGAAAACTCCACTATTAGGATGAATATTCATTTATTTTGTTAAAAAATCTTCTTCATTGTTAAAAAATAAATCTTCTCGGTTAAAGATTCTTAATTTTAGTGAAAAATTTATCCATGTGGTGGAAAATCTTTTTTTTTTGTAGAATTGTAAGATATTCTTTGCTAAAAATTCATTTCTTTGTTTTTTTTATGTGTAAGTAGTCATTTTTTTGTTATGGATTCATCAGCATGGTTGAAAACTATCCTTTTTGGTTGGAAATTTTAACATTTTTTTTCAAATCGTTGACCTTTTGGTTCAAAATAAAGTTCTTTAACTGAAAATTTGACTGTTCCAGTTTTGGTAGTTTGGTAGTTGAAAGTTGAACAAATTTGATAAAAATTCATTTTTTTGGTTGAAGATTCATCATTTTAGTTGAAAATTATTTCTATGGTTGAAAATTTAACTAACTTGTTAAAAAGGCGACTTTTTTATATAAATTCATTATTCGTGGCGAAAACTTTATTTCATTTGTTTGATAATTCATTTTTTAGTACAAAATTAATTTTCTACGTTAAAAATTTACCATTTTGAGTTAAAAATTCGACAGATTGGACAATGAAAAATCAAATCAATAAAAAAAAAAAAACTCCAATTGACATATCTAAAAGTCACGTTTCACTGATTTCTATTTACTTAAATCCGCAGTATTTGAATAAGTAACAAAATGGAAATCGAATCACTTACTTTTGACTCCTTAAAATGTATCAAGCACGCCAACAAATCCGACTAAATCATTGGGAACATTAACGGCCAATTATAATTATAAGCTACCCAACAGAAAAATTTCCAACCAAATTTTTTACATTTTGAACATAAGAATCTCAAACCAGACAGTTTTGGTGTACCGCCAACCAGCCGAATGGGACAAGTGGAGCCAAACTTCTAATCAAGATGAACGACCAGTCTTAAATAACCAGGACAAATTAGTTGAAACAAAAACAGGGTAAGTCGTTAAAGAAGAACAAGAAAACTGTAGCCAAGATCTGGGATCTGGACTCTGGAATCTGGGATCTATGATCCAGAATCTGCGGATGGTGAAAGTGGCGCCATGATGGAGTACAAAGATATAAGCGGGGTTGCAAGGGGCGACTGGTTACACCTTGACCATGGGGGTTGTCGAATGTCGGACGCATATAATACGACTCTTGTTGGACGTCCGGAGGTATTATATCGGGAAATCTCCTGCTTCGGGGCAGCACGAACGAAAGACTGCTCCCTGAACCTGCCAAAGCCGGGTCTTAAGTTATGGCCGGAAGCATTATCAGCTGGTCGACATCGCATTGTTTTCATTTAAAGGCATTAGGCCGGCTTATATCTGGTAAATTGGCCAAACAGTAGCTTCGTTAACCATTCTGACTCCGCCTCGACTGCACGCGACAATAATTTTTTTTAATCCTGGTCGATTACAAATGGCACCAACTGAGAAATTCGGATTATAGTAGGCCTTCTAATCTCTAAATCCGAATCATTAGAAATTCTACTAATGCAACTAGTAGCATTTTATCTGACTGTTAAATTAGTAATTTTAACATTTTCTACTAATTGAAATGGTAAGATTCATGTTACTAAATGAATTAGGAACCCTATTTTACTAATCTGCTTAGTAAAACCAACTTACTAAATTCAATGAGTAGCAATGAATTTCCAGGAAAACATAATTTATTGAATATATTCTTAAATACTTTTTGATGTCTTTTGATTTTGAATTGAGAAAGGATTATGTTGTCTCAATTTATATTTAAGTTTATATTGTTATATTAATAATATTTGCGTACGAACTATACAATATTCAAAACAGTGAAACCCCACGTTTTATGTTAAAGCTGTTTATGTCAAAAAAATATTATTTTTAGTGTGTTACATAAGTTTCAAGGCATTTTAAACTTTAATTAACTTTTCTTAACATACAAATAAACTTGAAATCAATTTTCATCAAATTTTACATGGAATATTGACTATCTATATATTCTAAGCTAAAAGTTAGACTAGGCTTTCTATTTAATTTTGGATTGTCAATGATTCATATTTTTTGCAAATTTTATATCAAAGTTTTTTCTACGTGCATTAACTGAAGTTTATTACAGCTTATAGTGGATTGAAGCTTACATGGGATAATAATGTAATTGTTTTTTTTTTGCAACAATAGTGGCAAGGTTTCGTGAGCTCGCGACACTAACTCACCCAAAATTTAATTAGTATAAATTTAAATGTATGCTAGTATAGAATTCTGATAAATAAATAAAATTTAATGAAGTAACTTAAGTTATGTGATTTTAGTTCAAAAATGCAGAAAAGCATAACAGCGTTCTCAAAAATGTGAATATTAAATGTATTAAAATTTTATAAAATCTTTGATTGAAAATAAAATTAGATTTTTTATTAGAATTTCAATAAATGTTTTAAATAAAAAAAATTGTTTGTCATAAAATCATTATGAAATTAATAAGACAAAATTTAATAGAAAATTTCTGAATTGAAAAATTTACTTTCAAATAGTTAAAATAAATGGCGCTATTTGAGTTTACGTAGCGTCCCACGAATAGCGCAGGCGCAAGCTTTCCGCTGAAACTTTCCGCTGTTTGTAAATAAATGAACTCTGAAGTGGATTGTAACTGGGATTAATTACAGGTTGAATCGTTTTTGATTACACTGTAAATATACTTTTTAAAATTGCACTTCAAAGTGTAAATTTACACATATAGAATGTCACTTTAGATGCATTAAAATTACGGGTTAGAAAACAAATTTCCACATGTTGTGTAGAATGACGTCTCTTACAGTTTTAATTCTATAAATTTGCATGAATTCATACGACATGTTGAAAATCACTACGCTCCGAGTGTGTAAGAAAAGGACTCACGCTGTACATAGTAAAATTTCCCAGACTGGTAAAATTACCGATTGCGCATAAATTTCTATTTTCTAACTAAATTTTCTCCGCTCCATAGTGATTATAGATTTGTCCGTATAATATTCCACATTTGTGTAATTTTCGCAATAGAGCTTATTTTCGTTCGTTTGTTTGCGTGTTATGAGCGAACGTACATTTTAGTTTGAAAGCTTTATAGCTCACTTTCGGCGAAAGCATAAATGCGAGTGACTGATGTTAAATTATCAATTTTATGCCGTATAATCTTGCGTAATTATAAATATAGTCTTAATATGATTTTAATGATTTAAGTATTTGAGGTTAGGTTGATATTTTGTAGAAATTTTCCACTTTCCGTTGTTTTATTTAACGTCACATATTAAATTTCAGTCCAGTTGAGAATTTTACATTGTTTTACAATGTTAGACATTTCTATACTAATTTCACGCCGCTGCGCGTGAGTCCACTTTTTACATACGTTTAGCGTACTAAAAGTTACAACCCTTTTTTACAGTGTACATAAATATTAATATTTGTGAAATCTGCTTTGTTACTTTAAAATGGGTGAATGTTTGCTTGATACCAGTAATGAAGTAAATAGTATAAAGGGGAACTGGGAAAGTACTGTTGAAAAAACTTAAGTTAACTAAAATTTTTTTCAGAACCATTAAATACGTTCGAGGAATTCAGTGTGCAGCAATTGGCAAGAGTTATTAATGTGTAGTTTTTAAAATTATTATAAAATGTTTCCAATTCCTATTGAACTGACTTTTTTTCAATTGGACATGGTCCGTCTTCATTAATTTCTTAATGTATTTTAATAAAACTCTCTTCATCGTAAAATCTGTTTTTAATTTCAATTGAAACTACCATTTCCAATAGTAACCAGCAATACATTTATTATTTTATTTAGTAGTGCCATTACCAATTCTTTTAGTAGATAGAGTTACTAGTTCATTTCGTCAGTTATTCTTACTGATTGAATTAATAGATTTGTACTAATTACGAGTAAACGAATCGACACTATTTGAATAAGCAGAAAACTACGATCAATTAGTAGTTTTCTAATAATTTAGATTTAGCGAGTACGTTAAATTTTAAGAAATTTAAATTAGATTAAAATCCTATTCAAGTCCAATAATCGAGGAAATGTGCAGAATTCCTGAAAATAAAACCAAGCATCCAAAGACCAAATTTGGACAACCAACATACAGTATTCCTAATGTAATTTGAGAAAAGATCAACATTTTCTTTAAAAAAATTAAAAAAAAATTTTTTTTTGATCAAAAAATAAAAAATACGAAAGAAAAATGAGACAAAATGCAATCAGATCCCCTTTTTTATCATGAAACCTTTAGAAATATTACGATCAATATTGCGACTGTGCAGACAATTTTGATCAAATAAGCTCTTTGACAAGTGTAACACTGTTTAAAAAATCTTGCTGATCTAATATGGGAATTTTGTTTATACTTGATTTGACATATTTGGCAATTTCTATGATTTGTATCGACCTAATTTTTATCACATGGTTACTAAAACATTTACCTTATCTGAAAACAACTGTAACTGAATCAAGAATTTGAATATCTTTCAAATTTACAAACAAAGGATCCTTATCTCTTTCTTCAAAGATTCTGTGCAAATTTAAATTTTGATCTTTAATATTAGTTTGCTGATCAATCAAAATAGAAAGTTTGTTTATCATGTTTTTCATCATTGTTTAAAATTTTTTAATTAAGAAAAATCTGATGATTAAAAAGATCATTTCTGGAAATTTTTTACTTCAAAAATTACTGTGAAAAACAAAATCTAAAAATTCGTTATCCAACGAAAAGTTTTTTTTAAGTAAAGCATAATTTATTCTACACTTAATTAAAAAATTTTTTGAAGAATACTTCCTCCTAATTTTTGATTGATATTACACCAAATAATTTCAAATTTCTGCTGAGGCCTCAGGACCTATATAACTTTGATCGGATTGAAAAACGTAATGTTGAAGAAGAGGGGTGGGGGTAGAAGTGACCTCCAATCCAAGACAGCTAAATTCAAAATTAAGAAATCTAAATTAGATTAAAATCAAATTAAACATTTTATTTAACTTTCAATAATCAAGTTAATGAGCAGAATTCCTAAAAATAAAACCAAAATCCAACGATAAAATTTGGACAACCACCGTCAAATGTTCCTATTGCAATTTTAAAAAAGATAACGATCTTCTGAAAAAAGAAAAAATTCTATTTATGGACTAAAAATAAAAAAGAGGAAAGAAAATTGAAAATGCAAATAAGAAAATTCACGTGGCTAGTTGCCTTCTCAATTTTTCTTTCTTCTTTTTTCATTTTTTATAAAAAAAATTTTTTTTCTTTTTTAGGCAATTTTTTTTTAAATTACCCACTCTCCCAGTTTACAAAAAAAAAATCAAAACAAATTTCCTCAATTGTGTCGTTAACAGGCTGAAATGCTGTAAACCCGCTGGAAGTAAGAAAGATGAATTTTCAACCGGAAAGTTTCATTTTCTAACAAAAAATAAGAATTTTTCTGAAAATACTTGAATTTTTATGTGAAGAGTTCAGTTTTTAAAGTAAATGATGAATCTTCAACTGAAAAATGAATTTTTAACAAAGTAGTTCGAATTAATTTTCCGCCAAGCATACTCATTTTTATCACAAAAGACGAGTTTTTAAGAAAAACAATGATATGATCATAAAAAAACAATTAATACTTTGTTTTCAACCATATAAATGTATTTTTAACTAAAATGAGACCAATTGTTAACAAAACATGTATTAGTTGATGCTTCGAGTTTTAAAAAACCAAATTTTTTTATTGAAATCAAAAACAGTTTGACTAATCCAAAAAGACGCTTATTTAAATAAAATGTTTGGATCCTCAAATAAATAGTTCATTTCCTGGCTAAAAGATCATTTTTCAATCAACAAAAAGAATTTTCAGCTAAGAAGATTTTTAAACTGAAATAATGAATCTTCTATATAAAAAAGATTACTTTTTATCGAAACAGTTTTATTTTTAATCAAGTAGTTGAATTTGACCAAAAAATATAAATTTTTCTTAAAATAGTTGAAACCTCAACCAAAAAAGATTATTCATCCAAGAGAAAAAATGCCCACAGATAGTTTGGATTTTCTACAAAACAGTTGAAATTTTAACCTGGAAATATCAGTCGAAAACAAATGATTTCCAACCCAAGCGATCACTCTTCATCCAGTAAAATTATTTTTTAAGAAATTAATTTAACATTCAAACAATAGGTTGATTTTTTTATAAAATAGGAATTCTAAACAAAAAATGAAATAGTTGATATTTCAACCAAAAATATTTTAACTTAAAATGAAAAGCAGTCAAATTCAATTAAAAAAGAATTTTCATTGTTAACCCAAAACAATAAGATTATGAACCAAATTTTTGTATTCTATATCCACAAAAAAGAATATTTAACCAAGAAGATGAATGTGCTGAAAAACCCATTTTCAAGAAAGAAATTGAATTTTTTAACAGAAATATAAATTTTCGACTAAGGTGATGAATCTAGCTAAAAAAATGAATCCTCAAAAAAGTATTTCAATTTTTAACATAGTAGTAAAATTTTAATAAATAAAGATGATTTTTCCTCCAAGAATATTAATTTTCTGCCAAAAAGACGATTCTTTAAGAAAATAGTTAAATTTTTAATCAAGAAGATTTTTTCTACCAATGAAGACGAATTTTGAACAAAACACATGAAATTTTAACTGAATAGTCGAATTTTCAACAAAAAAAGAATTAACTTTCAACCCAACTAAAATAGTTAAATTTTCAGTTAAAAAACATTATTTTGAATCAATAAAGAACGAGTTTTTAACAAATGGTTACGTTTTCAACCATAAATATTATTTATCAATTAAAATTTTGAATTTTCAACAAAAAAAATTAATTTTTAATAAAGTGGTTTAACTTTAAACCTAGATTAAAAAGTTGATTGTAAATAAAATTGTTTAATATTCAAGAAAAGAGAGAAATTTGCAACTGAAATGATAAATCTTGAACCATTATATAAATTTTCAACAAAGAAGTTCAATTTTGAAGAAACTACTATTTTAACTTTTAACCAAAAAAGATAAATTCGCATTAAAAAGTCTAATTTTTAAGAAAATACTTGAATTAACAACTGAAACGATGAATTTTCAATTCAAATCATGAATTCTTCTATTTGAAATATTTGAAATATTGCAAAAAAAATATTCATTTTCAACCAAACACTTTTTCCTCTAGAAAAAAATTAAGCTTTTACAGCAGATTTTAGGCAACATTTTTAACCCTGCTTGATCAATAAAAAATTTTTTTTTTTAATTATTATACACAGATAAAGATACTTTTAGCAAATCAATTTAATTAAAACTGAATCTCTAATCTTATCACTTTAAATTTCTCTTGCGAGTCACGAACAAACTAACAAACGTAGGACAATGAAATTCATTCGACTAGATAATGACCTAGAAAATGAAGACACGTCCTTCCCGTATTAATAGATAATTCTTATCGTTAACTGCATCACTAAATGGATTGACCGTTAGTTCTTCCTGGCCTTATCCAAAGTAGCTACGAACGTTTCATGGATCAGGGAAGCCAATATCGATGCCACTGGGGTTGGGGTGATTGGGGGAGGGGGATCACCGACCTCGAAGTTAAATGTATGCTAGCCTGACGATCTATTAACCGAATCCAATGAGCGTCCTCTAATTAAGGCTATTTGTCGGGAAACGAAGCACTAACCCCCACTGCTACCCCTTCTCTTCTTTTTCATCCACCCCGGACACCTTCAGGACCGATGAGCACTGCCCTGGGAAAATTGCTATGTAACTCGTTTAAAAAATAAAAGAGAAGGGAAAAAACGAAGTATAAAACGGTTATCTGCTACGAGTGGAGCTTATCAATTTATTTATCTGCGCAAATGAGGGTGGAAGTTAACGAAGTGGGTTCTAAAAGAAATAACCTTCATTGTAGAGTTCTTCAGATTGCATAATAACAGATTAGAATCATTCAAGGTATTTTAACTTAAAGTTTCATGTTCTCTTTTATTAATCTCTTTGCGCTGCTTCCATCACTATATATTTAAGCTTCCCCCAGCCTACTAACCTTATAGTATACATTTTTTGGAACACCTCAATTTCTTCCCTGCCCTTTCATCCTCATATCTCTCCTTCATAACCTAATATCGGCCATACCAGCGTATCAAACAATCACATTCTCCCTCTCTTATCTTTTTTAGTCTTTTTATCTTATTTTCCATGTCAGTTTCATTTCCCCTACTTTTTGTTAATCCTTTACTTTTTGTAACATTACTTCCATCCATCTCACAGTTTATACTTTTTGTCTTTCCCCTCCTTTTCTGGTCCTTAACATTTTTTTCTTTTCGACATTCATATTCAACTTTTTTCCATCGAAGTATTTCTCCAATCCCTATCCTCTCTGCATCCTGTGCCCTTTCCACTATACCTCACCATCTTTTTGTGGTCACGCCCTAATGTATTAGTAATTGCTGCAGCCATCTCTCCTATATCTCTATCTTCTTCATTCTTCTCATCTTATTAATCGCCCTCACCCTCTTTTCTTCTACCTTCTCTAAACATTTTTTTAGCTAATACACTTCCCTTTTCATTCTTAAGCTTTTCCTCAAAATTACATGCACTCTTTCAAGGTCTAGTACCCAATTAATCTCTTAACACTTCTTTTATCACAATATGTTAACCTTACATACCTTTCTTGGAATAGTGTAATTTCTTCCCTTTCCTTCCATCCTAATATCAAACACATTCGCCCTTTACTATCTTTTTTAGTATTCTTTTCCTATTTCCCATGTTAGTTTTTGCAGCTTTTTTATCCTTTCTCTTATATGAGCTTCATGATATCCTTTGGTTTTCTGGTTATATCTCAATATTTAAACTCCTTTACTTTTTCTTCCTTCACTCCCATCCAGCTCCCAAATCATACTCTTTATCTGTCCCCTCCTTCTGTAGTCCGCGTATGCCAGTGTCTATTTCTTTTTCCCTATTCTAATCCCTCGTCATCCTTTTTGCGGTCACGCCGTAATGTATTTTTAATTACTGCAGTCATCTCCACTATATTCATATCTTCTTTTTTCTTCTCATCTAATTGATCGTCATCCCTTTTTCTTTCTTTTACCTTCTTTAAACACTTTCTAAGTAATACACCTGTCATTACCCCCCATTCGTTTTCTGCAATCGTCATTGTATCGTCTGCATATGCTAGTGTAGCGCAGCGATTCCCAAACTGTTTTCGCTTTTTCTGGGGATCGGTAGGGCCGCCACCCTCATTTTTTTCAAAATACTTAAACCCAAGGAGGGACACTTGACAGCCTGTAATGCGGGAATGTGCTGGCTTGTTGCGCTTGACGTTCCCATTACAAGAAAATTAGAGCTGATTAGGAAAAATGGAAAAATTAGTAAAATATTCATTAGCGAATTTTAATAGGCAGCGTTTGATTTTCTGGATTATGACAAGAACATGAGAAACAGGTAGCAATCTCAGAACAATGAAAAGCATTTATGCTAGGTCAATAAAAGTAGTCCCATGGTCACAGCGTGGACTCTGCCTTGGAGTCTACCGAGCTACTCGGCCCGGGGTAGCATCCCCGTACCGCCGTGTAGTCACCCTACCCAGGGTAGCAGTTTGGGAAGCGCTGGTGTAGACTGTAGACTGTAGAGTGTAGAGGACATCCTGGTCTTTCTCTTCTTACCAACCAAAAACTATCTCATACCCCTTGTTATTAAACCCTCTCTCATCTCCTCTTTCACAATACCTTTTTCTTTCTGGATCCTGTCCAAAAAGCCAAACGCTACCTTTAAGTCTACAAACGTTGCTATTATTTCTCCTTTCTCCCTTTCAACAATTTTATTAACCAGATAATTAAGAAAATATGTTTTCCATCACCTGAATCATGTTTTCTTAACTTCTATTTTGTCCTTTCCAAATAAACAATTAAATGATCTTCTTTTTATAACTCTCGCCATTTCTTCCCTTCTCTGCACTCATCTATACACGGTGCCTTTTCATCTTTCATTATTCTTAACACCTTTGAATAATTCTTTTCTTATTGTGTCATCTTCTTCGTCTCTATCCATACCATCTTTTTCACTTTTTCTAAATTTATTAGTTTGCTCTTCTAACAAATCCGTGAAATATTTATTTCCATTCTACTATCTCAACATCCTGGTTTTTTCTTTACCTTTTTTCTCACTCCGTTGACCATCTTCCAAGTTTCTTCTTCCATCCTAGCATTTTTTTATCACATATCTTAATACACCCCTTTTTTCTACTGTACTCTTCTCCAGTGCTTTTCTCCATTTCCTTAATTTCTTTCTTACTTTCCTCTTCTCTTTAGGTTCCTCCTCCCACCAACTTCTTTCCTGTCCTCCACTAAATTTGTTTTGCCTATGTCATTATATGCTCTTTTTATTTCTTATATGATTATTTCCATCTCTTTATTTCCATTTCCTTCTCTCTTTACTAAACTTCATTATCTTTGTCCTTTCTACATTCCAATGTGCCATTCTTTTTCCATCCTCTGCCATCACCTCCAGGTATATACTTTGCTTATACAAGTGTATATATTTTATTTTGATTTTGATTGTAACAGGTCTCGGTTTTGACTTGAAATTTCCGATATAAAATTTATGAGGAAAAATCACTGAAAACTACCCTTAAAACGAAAAATATCAATTCTTGATATTAAAATATTCTAGTAAAATATTTATTCACATTGATTCGTTAATTTTCAATTATTTGAATAAAAAGAATTTGTTTACATGATTTTTTTTGCTTGTTTCTTTCTTCACAAATCATTAATATTGCTTTAGTAGAATATCATCAATATTGTTTGATTAATCTTTAATTGTTTAAAAGAATTTCATTTGTGTGAATAATTAAAAAAATGTAGTTAAAATTATTACTGTTGGTTTAGTGGAATATTTATAAAAAGTGTTTAATACATTTTCAATGATGTAAACAAATTCCATTTGTTTAAAAAATTTACTTAAATTTATTTAGATAAATTTGTCAGAAAATTTTACAAATTTTTTGGAAAAATTATTGTTTAAACAAACTAAAGGTTGTTCAAAAAAAATTATTTCTTATACAATTGTAAACTATTTTAAAATAAATGTATGTTAAAATTTAGGAAATCTAAATAAGATTAAAATCAAATTTAAAATCCTGTTTGACGTCCAAGAATCAATTTAATGTGCAGAATTCCCGAAAATAAACCCAAGAATCTAACGAAAAAATGTGGGCAACTAGATTAAAATGTTACTATTGCAATTTGAAAAAAGATAAAGTATTTATTACAAAAGAAAAGAATTCTTTTTTTGGACAAAAATATAAAACAGGATAGAAAAATTTGAAGGCTACCAACCAAATCCTCTTGCTGCTCTTTTTATTTTTTTCGTCATCTTTATTATTAACGAATCAAAATAAAAAAAAACATGTGTAAAAATAATCATCAAAGTTTCGGTATTCATACAGCGCCTTTATCAAGGCAAACAAAAATGTGAGGAGAGAGGAGTAACAACGAAACCATGATGCTCTTTCCCTGACACCCGAGAGTAAAAAAATATATAATTAGTAGTTAAATTTTTTTTACCAACAATAAATAATTATTATTTATTTTTTTTCTTTTCTGTTTTTTATTTCTGTCCAAAGAAAGAATTCTTTTCTTTTTTCAGGAAAACTTTGATCTTTTTTCAAATTGCAATGCGAAAATTTTATGGTGGTTCTCCAAATTTGGTCGTTAGATTTTTGATTTTATTTTA
>NC_046663.1:62554723-62611951 GCF_010883055.1 Belonocnema kinseyi | reverse complement strand
TGCCATAAATATTCCACTAGATGAATGTAAATAACTTGATGTAAAAAATACAAGAGTACAGTGTTCAAAAGGTCGATTTTATGAAGAATTGACATTTTTGGTTTTAACGGTAGATTTCAGGGACTCGAGGGGTTGTGTTCGAGTTGTCGCACCCATATATGTTTGATACATGAAATTCTTCATTGGACAACTCTCTACAAGCCTCTATACTTTCCTGACACATTTTCCCAAACCCTAAAAAATTATTCTAAGCACTAAATAAAAAAAAATTTCTCTATACATTTTACATGGGAAACTTAAAGTAAAAACCGTGCACCTCTTAAGATAAAAAAAACCTAATATAAAATAAGGGAATTTCTTCTTTTGCATTTAGAATTAAATAGGGGGAGAGGGAGTTGCCCTCTAAAAAAATAGTGTCTTTCAGCCATCCTAGTATATATATTTACTTCTTTTCCTAGTCTAACTCCTCCCCATCCTTTTGAGGTCACCTTATATTTTATTTTTAATTTGGATTAAAATGTTTAACAAAAGCTCATGTTTGAGAATCCGTATTTTATAGATGTTAGAAGACACGAGAATCTTCTATTACACACATAGTCGCTCTGAAAAAACACACACACATACACACACAAACACACACACACATGAATAAGAACTTCTTGCAAATCGAATTCACAGTAAGATTTCTACTTCGATCTGTCCCCGTCGAATTAACAATCCTGCAAAAGAGTCTTTTTCCTTTGGCTTCCAGCGGCGCATAATTCATTCCCCTTGACTATTCTCACCGGAAATCGCATTCGAGTGATTCTTGAGGAGGCTGAGAAGGATGAGAAAGGACGATGAGAAGAAGGATGAGTTCTCGGCAGAGATAATATACTTCGCGAGGTACGCTCGTCAAACACAAGCGCGAGCAAGCGGGCGGATATATTAGGATGCATCTCCATAAAAGTTGCCAAGCAGAAAGAGAGTGAGATGGAGAAAGCGAGAGAGTCAACATTCAAGCCCCCGAGACTGTGGAAATTCTCGAGCGTCTTGCGGCAGCAATCACTGATATTGAGGGTTTCATTTCATCTCTCTCCAGAGGCTGGGTTGAGTTCAGACTCGAATTGGATCGAGTAAGACTTAGTAGTTTGCTACCAACAGATCGCTCTTATATTAGCCCAACGAGACATTCTTTTATCTTTCTTCCCCTCCCTTATTTCATCTTTACCCTTATGGTAACCTTTTTATTGATCTCTATTTCAACGTCTCTATATACTTATATCAAAGATTTTATTTTATACTGACAAAAGAGATTTCCATTTGCGTCCTCTTATTTTTTTTGATCGCCGTTTTTCACTTCTTTAGGAACTTTAGCATTTACCAGAAATCAGCATCAGTTACCTACCTAGAATCAAGTTCTCGAGAAAGACACGTCAAAAGTTTGACAAACTGTACTTAGGTGTTTTTCGGGTCGCTGAATCTAAATTTGAAATCAGAATTGCTAAATATGAAATAGCTAACTGGTGGACCAAAAATTCAAAATTTATACAATGCTTGAAGTCTTTTGATAACATGCTGACTAAGGTTTCTTTTTTTGGTGCGCTGAATCAAAATCTGAAGTCAAAATTGCCAAATACAAAACAGCTGAAGGGCGGACCAAAAATTCCGAAAGTATTCCATGTTTGTACTTTTTTGACAAGATGACGACTAACAGTCTTTTCGTTAGTACCTTAAAATCGAATTTTAAGGCAAAACTATTTAATACAAAATAACTGAATTAAAATAGCGAATCAAAAATGTAGAATATTCGGACTTTATGGAGCAGACGCTCACTAAGGTGCTTTTTTGAGACTCTGAATCCGAATTTGAAGTCAAAATTGCTAAATACAAAATAGTTTAATAGCGGAACAAAAATTCAAAATATGTATAATATTCATCCTTTTCTGACATGATGCCAAATAATAATGTCTCTTGGGTCGCTGAATACGAATTTAAAGTAAAAATTTCTAAATACAGAATAGTTTAATGGCGGAACATAAATTGAAGTTATATGTACAATACTCATACTTTTATGACAAGATGCCGACTAATAATGTTTCTTGGGTCTCTGAATACGAATTTGAAGTCAAACTGCTAAATACAAAACAGCTGACTAGCGGACCAAAACCTCAAAATATATATAGTACTCGGACTTATTTTACAAAATGCTGACTGAGAGTTTTCTGTGAGTCGATGTAGCCGACCTTGAAGTACAAAGTGCTAAATACAAAATAGTTGAATAGCGCTTTAATAATTCCAAAAATATTCAAAACTAGTACTTTTTTGACAAGATGCTGACTAACAGTGTTTCTGGTGCCACTGGAACCGATTTGAAGACAAGAATGCGTGATAAAAAATAGCTGATCAAAATAGCACATCAATTTTTCGGGCCTCTGAATCCGAATTTGAAGTCAAGACAGCTAAAAACAAAATAGCTGAGTGAAAATAGTCGATCAAAAATTCGAAAATGTGGCATATTTGGAGTTTATGGAGAAAACGCGCACTAAGGTCCCTTTTTGAGTCGCTGAATCCGAATTCAACGTAAAAATTGCTAAATACAAAATAGTTGAATAATGAATCAAAAATTAAAAATATGTACAATACTTCTACTTTTTTGTCAAGATGCCGGCGTACAGCGGTTTTTTGGGTCGCTGAAACCGAATTTGAAGTCAAAACTGCATAATACAAAATAGCTAAATTAAAATAGCGGATAAAAAATGCAAAAATGTCGAACATTCTGACTAAGGGGGATTTTCGGGTCGCTGAGTTCGAATTTTCAGTTAAAAGCGCTGAATTGAAAGTACTTAAAGTGAAATATCCTATTACTAAAATGTTCAAAATGTTCAAGGATTGCAGTTTTAGAAATTAGGGAATATTTCGAAAACGGTAAAAAGTTACACAAAAACTGATGAAACTGGAAATATTTTAAAATATTTTTTGAAACAAATTTGTATGTAACAGTGATTTATAGAGGGTCGTTTATTGTTTAAACAAGTTTTTACAAACAAATGCATTATTTATGGAAAAGAAGATTCTGTAAATTGTTTTTTTAGAAGGTTTGGATCAATAAAAATATTTTTTCTGTCCAAACCTTACGAAAAATATTTTACAGAATCTTTCTTTTCATAAACCCTGCATTTAATTTAAGGACTTATTTTAACAACAAAAAATAACTTTCTGAAAAAGTACCCAAAATATTGATAAAAAGAGCGCTTTTATTGAAACGCTATTCTAAAGTTTGTGAAACTATTGTTAATAAAGCGAATTTAAAACAATTTTTAATTAGAATAAATGCGAAATCTATCATTTACATTTTCAAGGAAGAAATGTGGTGTATGTCGAGTGTTTAATACCATAAAATCCCCAAAAAATTGAATTTTTTTTTATACACACAAAATTTAAAATTTGAAAATTGACAAGCCATTTGCCCAATGGTGAGAAATTAATAAAAATTTAATTTTTTTCTTCTGTTAATAATTGCTTGCATATTGCATACACATCTTTGCAGTTATTGTAATTAAATATTGCCAAAGCTGACAAATTGCAAACTTCCTTATTATCTGATACGTAATTATTAATTAATTTCCTTTCATTTTTAAGTTTCCTTTTTACTTACATAATATTTATTACTAACATAAATTGCGTATTATACGCGCTGATTACGCGTTTCTTATTTTGATTGCCTAATTATAAAATTAAACGGTATGCTTCCATTTAAAGTTCTATAAAATGTAATTAATAATTATAATTTAAAATAGAAATTAAAACAGATATATCGGATTTCATACCATTTTAATGTCAATATTATTCAATTTTTAATTTTTAATGAGTTTTTAGTAAATTGTAAGCTTTTAATTGAATATAAGATTTTATGTCTAGTAAAAATTAGAACATATTTTTGAAATAGCTCAATTTTAAAGATTTACAATTCAAAGTTCTATTAATTCTAAACAGTTATAATTAAAAACAATTCAATTTTAGAGATACAAAAATAAAAATTCCTAAATGTTCTTAGATTATACATTTTTTAAGTTGAGGAAATTTCGAACATTAACTATCAACATTACAGAACTTTTAATTGTTAATTTAAAAAATTGAAATCCCTTCAATTTTTAAGATTCAAAGTTCTAAAATTTTTAATCTTAAAATCAAACTCTGTGATTTTAAAGATACATGAATAAGAATTTTTAAATATAGATTATTTTAAAGATCAAAAGTAAACTTTTCAATTATAAATCTTCCAAATTGAAGAAATTTCTAAAGTAAATCATCAAAGCTATAGAATTTTTAATTGGAAAGTTTTAAAATTATAAACTCTTCTATTTAAAAATATTTACAGTTTAAAGTTCTTTAATTTTCAACAGTTACATGTAAAAATTCTTGAACATTGGAAATATAAAAGTACAAGTTTTTTTTACAGGCTTACATTTTAAACAAATGTAATTTGGAACCATTTTTATGAATATTTCTAAATTTTTCAAGTTTACAATTAATTGTTTGATAATTTTAACAATTTGCAATTCAAAATTCTTCAATATTAAAGATTCGCAATTTAGATTTCTTCAATTCTTAAGATCTAAATTTTTAATTTTAAATCTTTCAAATTAAAGAAATTTTGAATTTACATAGTTGAAATAATAGATTTTTTAACATTGCAATTTATAAAAATAAAAAATTCTTAAATTATTTGCAGTTTAAGGTTCAAAAAATATGAATTTTCATAATTGACAAATCTTGAATTAAAAAAATGTATAATTAAAAAAAATTTTTTTCTTTTTTTTTGCACTTTCTGGTACAAATTTACAAAAGTACATTTTTCGTCATTTTTTAAAATATAATATTCCGACGAAAAAAAATTTTTATTCAACGCCAAAAATTGAAAAAACAATCATTTATAAGAGAAAAATAAGTTTAAAAATTGTTAAAGAAAATTTAAAAACAAAACTTTTTAGTGCCCTTTGAGAGGTTAATTACTGCTGCAATTTTTTTTCGCAAATCTAGAAAAATCATAATAGAATCATTCTGAGAAAATCAATATAGAAATAAATAATACTAAAATAATCAGAGTTGGCGAAAAAAATAGAGAAAGTACAAACAAATTATTTATTTGTTTATTTAACACAGGATTTCAATTAATTTTGAAGGAATATCATGGAATTCCAGAGGACTTCCATGGACTTTGCGGCGTTTAAAAGGATTTTTATGAAATTTTAAAATATTTATAGTCATTTAAATGATTTCATCAGTTTTCGAAAGATTAAAAATATTTCCACGGATTTCAAAGAATTTCGAAATATTTCCAGGTAAGTTTAGAAGATTTGAGGTATTTCCAAACTTTTCTGGAAATTGTAAGTAATTTGAAAACATTTCAAGAGATAAACAAAATTTCAACAGATTCCAAAGAATTTTGTAGGACTTCCACATATATAAAGATATTACTACAGTGAACTTTGAGAAATAAATTAAATTAAATTGAATTTGAAAGTATTTCGATTAATTTTAAAGATGACAAGGAGTTTTAAGATATGTTAACCAATTTGAAAAGATTAAAAGATTTACAAAATTTGTAGGAATTCAAACGACTTTTCCATAATAGTTTGAAGGAGTTTTAAATATTTCCAAAACACATCTAAAAGTTTGAAGGGATTTCCAAGGATTTAAACAAATTTGGAGGAATTTGCACTAATTATAAAGCATTAAAACGGTTTTTATGTAATATTCCAAATATTTCTACTAATTTAAAAAGATTAAAAAGTTTGTTAAAAGATTAAAAATGTTTCCACGAATGTCAAGGAATTTCGAAACATCTCAAGGGATTTTTGACGATTTTTAGGTTTTTCAATTATGTCAAGTTATTTCGAAGAATTTTTTTAGGGTTTCTAAAGATTTCCCGGGATTTCTAGTAAACTTTAGAAAGTCAATTTATTTTATTTTGATTTCAAGGAATTCCTATCAATTAAAAAAATTTCAAGAGATTTTAAGATATTACAACTAACTTTATGAAGATTCAAGAATTTCATTTAATTTCCAAGGATTTCAAGGGATTTCGAAGATTTCTAGGTATTCAAACGGTTTTCTTAGAGAACTTTAATTAGGAAGTTTAATTTAAATTATATTTAAAGGCTTTCAATAAATTATACATTTTTAAATCGAATTTTACGTTTTCTAAAGATTTTAAGAGATTCTAAGGGATTGGAAAGAATTTCTAGAAATTTACTAAATTTCAAAGGGATTTCAAAGATTTTTCTAGGATTTCCAAATGAAAAAAATAAAAAATAAATTATATTTGAAGGCTTCCAAATGAATTATACTTTTTTCAATCGAAATCTAGGATTTCTAAATATTTTAAGGGATTTTTAGAGAAGAAGTTTGGGAAATAAACGAAATATCATTGAAGGGATTCTTTAATATTGCCACAAAGATTTTAAGGGACATTTGAGATTTAAAGGTTTTTTTAACCTTAATAAACAAGCTTAATTTAAATTATATTTAAGGGCTTTCACATTTTGTATACTTAATTAAATGAATTTTGATGGCTTGAAAAGATTTCAAGGAATTCTGAAGGATTCTAAAAGATTTTTAGATATCTACTAAATTTCCATGGATTCGAAAGAATTTCTTAAGATTTCCAAAAATTTCCAAAAAAACTTTTGACAATAAATAAAATTTCATTGAGAGAGTTTTTAAATTTTTTGTTTTTCAGATGGATTTTGACGTTTTACAAAATTTCAATAGATACTAAGCGATTTTCAAGGATTTCAAATAAAAAAATTTAACGGATTTCAAAGTATTCTGTAGGGATTCCAAAGATTTCAAGGGATTTCTAGAAAACTTAAAAAAAGCAATATTTGTTTGATTTCAAAGAAAAAAAAAAAATTTTTCTGAGTGATTTTAAGGAATTTAACTAAGATTTCAAAAATGTCTAGGGTTTTAAACAGGGTTTTGAAGCATTTCATGCATTTTTTCAATTTAAACTATATTTGAGGGCTTTTAAATGATTAATATACTTTTTCAAACGGATTTTTACGTTTTCAAATATTTTAAGGGATTTATAAATATTTTCAAAGGTATCAACGGATTTTAAGAGGTTTCGAAACGTTTTCACATTGATTTTAATTAAATTTTGAGTTAATTTAAAGATATGAAGGGAATTTACAGATTTTTTACGTGGGAAGTTTATTTGGGCAGAATCGCTATCTTTGTGCACTTTCATGTAAGATACTACAATGCCTAAAATAAATTTTTCCTTTGTAGAACGAAAAAAACTGTTAACCGTTTTTTGCTAGATTTTCATTTGATAATCGAAAATATTTTAAACTTTTTCAGTGATTCCTGATTTTTCTCAACTTTAACAACAATTTTATTGAAATATTTTAAACCTAATCATTTTTTCTTCCACTATTTTGGTTGGAAAATAATTTTTTAATTGCAAGTTTAACTTCTATTATTAATTAAACTATTTTGTGATAGAATCAACTGTTTTTTAACATTTTTTTTGGGTTGCAGATTTGATTATTTTTGTAGAAAATTCAAATATTTGTTTGAAAATAAACTTTTTGGATGAGAATTCACATTTTCCAGTTGAATTATTTTTTAAATTAAAAACTCAACTTTTTGTCTAAAATATGGACCTCTTTCTTAAAAATGTATCTTTTTCTTAGAATCTCATCCTATCATAAAAAAGAGGTTGCGATATAATCTCGAAGTCTGAAGCCACATTATCTCTTCACCTATTGGTTGGATTTAAACGTACCGCCTATTCTTTAGAATCAAGATGAGAATCGAGATCAGAATCGAGATCAGCAGAATCTATTATAGAGGCAATGCATGCGCACCGAAATTCGATCTAGAATCATTTTTAGGTTAAGAACAGAGCTGCGTATTATGAAACCAAGGCATTTCCACAGAAGTGCGCTCTAGCCCTGATGTGCTCCGTTTGGCGGCGGTAAATGCTAGGCATACAAGTCGAGTCTGGGGTTTGAATTGTACAATTTTGACTTGCATTTCATTCTAGGCTAGCTCTAAGGCATCAAGGCACATTCGAGGGACCTGTTTACATAAAGGATGTAAACATTCCTAGCGATCGTGTCGAATTCGAGTGGAGCTCATACATGTTTTTTTTTAAACATTTAGTTAGTCTTCAAAAATTGTAATTATTTAAACAATTTTCATAAATGGCTATTTTTTAAAGAATACATTAAATTTATCATGTTGCTTCGTAGATTTACAAGAAATATTAATTATTTAAACAATTTAATTAAAAAATTAAGACTAAGAATGTCTATCTGATGACTCTTTTCTATGTTGCTTTGTAAACCTACAAGAACTAATAATTATTGAAACAATTTTAATTAAAAAATTAAGAGTTTGCCTCTTTCTACAATTAAATATGTTTACGAAGTTAACTAAGAATCTTTACCCGATGACTCTTTTCTATTTTGCTATCCAAGTTTAAATAAACTATTAATTATTCAAACAATTTTAATTAGAAAACTAAAAGTCACCTTTTTTCTAAGAGCCAGTTTATTTGCGGAGTCCAACTAAGAGTGTCTATCCCATGACTCTTTTTTATGTTGCTATGAAGATTTACAAGAACTATTATTCATTTAAATAATTTCAATTTAAAAACTAAGAGTTTTTAAATAAGTATTAATAAGTTTTAATAAGTAAATAAGTACAAGAACTATTCTTTATTTAAAGAATTTAAATTTGAAAATAAGAGTTTAACATTTTTTCTACGAGTTAATTTTTTTATGAAGTCAAGTAAGAATGTCTATACAATGGCTCTTTTTAATGCTGCTTTGCAAATTTACAAGAACTATTAACTATTTAAACAATTTTTATTAAAAAATTAAAAGTGTGGCCTTTATCCTGCGAATCAATTTGTTTTGGAAGTCAACTAAAAATGTCTATACGATGACTCTTTTCTATGTTGCTTTGCAAATTTACATGAACTATTGAGTATTTAAAGAATTTCAATTTAAAAACAAGAGTTTCACCGTTTTGATACGAGTCAAATTATTTTCGAAGTCAACTAAGAATGTCTATCTGATGACTCTTTTCTATTTTGCTTTTTAAATTTACAAAAAGTATTAGGTATTGAAACAATTTCAATTAAAAAATGAGGAATTTAGTTTTCTTTCTACGAGTAGGCTACATTTTTTAGCATAATTAATTAAAAATATCTTTTCGATGATTTATTTTCTATTAAGCTTTGAAAATTTACAATTATTGATTATTTAAAAAATGTTTATCAACATATTTATAGTTTGGCTATTTTTCGAGTAAGAGGCATAGTTTTTGTATGGAATGAACTAAGAGTGTCTTTCGATGATCATTCCCCACCATACTTTATAAATTTGTAATAATTATTATTCATTGAAACAATATTCATAAACATATTGAGAGTAAGGGTATTTTTTAATTAATAAACACAATTTGTTTACGAGGTTAACTAAGATTATTTTTACGATGAATCTTTCCTAAGTTATTTGTTAAAATTGCAAGAATTATTCATTATTCAAAGAACTTTCATAATAAAATTAAGAATTTTTCTATTTTTCAACGAAAAGGGTCAGTTTTTGTTTACAAATTTAACTAGGAACGTCTTTCCGATTAATTACACAGCCACGCAAAAAAAAGTGTGCGCATCTGGTAACAAGACACACGTATTCCTCTGGATTTTGGGGCGCTTAATGCAAATTCGGTATCAAAAATCACCCATCACGTCATGGTTGAGCCATAACCTCAAAAAATGACGAAAAATCATGCACTGAGGCAAATAAATTTCAAAATAATGCCAGTGATGCAAATTTTCACTTCAAAAACATGTCGACAACTGTGAAGGATCAACCCTCTCCTGATATCAACTTATTTAACATAACTTTACCCAACAGAACCTGATCTCACCTAACCTGAATGAACAGAAATTTATTAAACTACACGTAAAGCTCTGGAAACATATTTTTCCAGGAGCAAATGTGTGCTACATCGAATGGGTCAACTCAAGCCTAACCTAGAAATAAATCTAACCAAGCCTAATCTAACCTAACCTAACCTAACCTAACGAAACACAATTAAACTGATTGTGTTGTCCCGTTTTGTTTGCGGTACCGTTTGAATCAGCTTGGGCTTAACCTGCAAAGAGGTCAAACCTACCCTAACCTAAAAAAACCTGACCTAACCTAACCTAACCTAACTTAACTTCACGTAACACAATTAAACTTATTGTGTTGTCCCGTTGTGTTTGCGGTACCGTTTTATTCAGCTTCAGCTTAACCTACATAGAGGCTTAACCTATCCTAACCTAACAAAACCTGACCTAACCTAACCTAGTCAAATGAAATTCAACCATACGTGTAGCTATGTAAGCGTACGGTTCTCAGTCTTAAATGTGTGCTATATTTAATAGGTTAACTCGATCTTAACCTACAAATGAATCTAACTTAACAGAACCTAACGAAATTTTGCTTAACGCAACACAACTTAAGTGTTCCCGTTGTAACACAATAAAATTCATTTCATTGTACTACAGGTGTTTAAAAATTTAGATCCACATTACTCATTTGAAGAAACTTAGAACTACAAGTAGAATTGTACCCATTTCAATTAACCTGACAATGTTTGTATCAATTAAAATGTAGAACTGTAACTTAAACATGTAAATGAATAAGAGTTTTATTCAAAATTTTTTTCTCTCTGCTTTTCTTAAACTTAAGGGATATATTTATACTATCTTTCGTGTTTACATTTTATCTTGCTTTTTATCGTAATTAAATTATCGTAATTAAAAAAAACATTCAAGCCTGAGAACCGTACGCTTACACAGCTACACGCGTGGTTGAATTTCATTCAGCTAGGTTAGGTTAGGTCAGCTTTTGTTAGGTTAGGATAGGTTAAACCTCTATGTAGGTTAAGCCGAAGCTGAATGAAAAGGTACCGCAAACACAACGGGACAACACAATGAGTTTAATTGTGTTACGTGAAGTTAAGTTAGTTTAGGTTAGCTTAGGTCAGGTTTTTTTTAGGTTAAGATAGGTTAAACCTCTATGTAGGTTAAGCCGAAGCTGAATGAAACGGTACCGCAAACACAGCGGAACAACACAATCAGTTTAATTGTGATTCGTGAGGTTAGGTTAGGTTAGGTTCGACTAGGTTAGATTTATTTCTAGGTTAGGCTTGAGTTGATCCATTCGATGTGACCATGACGTGATGGGTGATTTTTGATACCGAATTTGAATTCAGCGCCCCAAAATCCATAGGAATACGTGTGTCTTGTTACCAGATCCGCAAACTTTTTTTGTGTGTGGCTGTGTTATGATAATCAAACTTTCATGATTCATTATTTAAACTACTTTCATGAGTAAATTAAGAGTTTTAGCATTTTTTGAAAAATAGGCTTAATTTGTTTACGGAATCAGCAAAGATTGTATTTCCAATCACTTTTTACTATGACACTTTGCAAATTTACATTAATGATTTATTATTAAAATAAATTCCATAAGCAAATTCAGAACTTAACAGTTTTTTAGATTTTTAGCTATTTGAAAATTTTAAACAAATTAGCTTTTTATAAGAAAATGGATGCATTATATATTTGATAAGAACTTAAAAAGAAATTAAAACTGTAGAATGGTAAAAACTTTCATTTTCATTAGTTTCAGTAATTATTTCTTTTTATTAATTTTTTTTAGTAATTTTATAACAGTCTGTATGAATTTTAGTACAATTTAATTACAATGCGGCTACAAACGGGTTTATTCAAATTACTCGAAGTTGTCGAAACATTTGGCCAGATGAAAGGGAAACTGCAGAAAACCACCTTCCGAGTTTGGCCGGATTTTCAAAATTCGAATACAAAACCCGGTCGTACCTCGTAGATGGTCACTCATCTAAGTGCTAGGGGCGCTCGAAATGGCTTGACATTTGGACTTTCCTCGATTCGAGATCATTTACCATGTTTTTCGATGAAAATTTGTATGCAGCGACATTTTAGACGTTTTTTCCAAACTTGCATAAAAATGTTTAGTGTTGCGCAATAATTTATTCTGCATCATGAGAGGGCAAACGTGCGGAGCCGTGTACAGATAAAAGTTATTAAAGCAGAAATAAATATCATGGTGTCATGTTAAACTTCATTTACAAATAAAATAATTGCAAGCAAGTTAGTGGGTCGCGCGCGTATGAACTTCTAGTTATTTTAAAAATTAACTATTTTATTGAGAACTTTATTTTTTTTATCAATACAATTTTTTTACCTCAAAGTGTAATTTTTAAATTTTTATTGAAAACTGATATTTTTCGTAAAAAATTCGTCTTTTTTTTAAAAACAATGTAACCTTATAATTAAAATTTCCTGTTTTCTTTGGTTGAAACTGCAACTTTTGTGTCCAGAATAAACTTTTTTGTTAAAAATTCATATTTTTGGGCTGTAAGTAAAACTGCTTTATGAAAAATCCGTCTTTTGGCTTAAAGGTTCAATAATTTGGATACATTTTTTTCTTTCGTCTATTTTTTCAAATTTGGTTAGGAAATTTAACTTATGGGTTAAAAATTGGACTTCCTTGTTAAAAATTATTTGTGTTGTTGTTAAAAATTGATTACTCTAATTGAATTCACCTCTTTAGTTAAACATCAAATTCTTTTAATGTTAATACATATTTTTGGTAAAGAATTATTATTATGGTTGTAATTTCAACTTTTTTATATAGAAAATTGTTTTTTTTTGTTCGAAATTGACCCCACATTATATTAAGTGTTCTGTGAAAAATTTAAATACTTTGTTGAAAATTCAAGTATTTTATTAAGAAATCATCCATTTTGGTTGAAAAATCAACGATTTTGTTAAACATTCGTCTACTAAAAAAAATTTGTCCTTTTGAATTTAAAATTTGCATTTTTTGTGAAAAATTAAACCGTTTTCTAATAAGTCTAATTTTTTTTAATTTGCAACTGTGTTTAGTTGCAGTTTACTCATTTTTTTATAGTTCGATCATTTTGTAGAATCCTATTCTTTGTAGGTTGAAAATTGAACAATCTGGTTAAAAATTCAACTATTTTGTGCAAAATTTAATTATTTTATTGAAATTTAGAACTAATATAGTTTAGAATTCGATAACTCAGTTATTTTTGAAACAAATTTTAATTAAAGAAAAAGTTTATTACATACGGAATTAAGCAAAAAAAAATAATTTTTTCATTATAAAATAATATTTTGGGGTATATTAGAAATTTCGAATATGATACTGTTTTATTTTCACTAGACCTACAATTTCTATATTCAGGGCAAAGTATTTTTTCATTTTAAAAAATGGTATATGGAAAACAGGTTTTTAACATTATTTTTGACAGGATCTCAAATTAAACTTCTTCCATATTAAAATAAAATGTTAACTGTTTTTGTAAATGAATGGGGCCGCAGAAGATCTGATTACATTAAAAATCCTGGTAATTAGCCCTTCGGTGGCCTCATTACTTTAAAAAAAGAGTTAACATTTTCTTTTAATGTGCAAGAAATTTAATTTGAAATCCTCTCAAAAAGGTTGCAAAAAACTATCCATATTGTGGGTGACATTCTGAACCAATATATTTGGATTGTTACAGTTTACAAAAAGGAAAATATATAATTCGAAAAATGAAATGCATTTATAAAACTACTCATATTTACCACATTCTTTTTACAAAAGTTTAAATAAAAATACTTTTTTTTTAAGATAAGGTAAAAAATTTGGACTGAATTAAAAGAACTCTTAAAATATTTAAAAGCAAACCCTGCACATTGGAACGAATCATGCGTTTCGTTTCACTATTTAACATTTTTTTATTTAAGATTAAAAAGAAATCTACTGTATCATGAATTATTGAATGCAAAATAAGCATGAAAAATATTCACAATTAAAAAACAGACTTTCAAAATACATAACTTTTCGGCTCATTAGAGATAAAAATAACCAATAACGTGTAACTGCAAAATACTGTGATAAACCTTCAAATATGTAAAATAGTAATATTGAAAAAAAAAGCTTGTGTCCAAACTTATTTTTGATTAAGGGAAATATATCATAGTGCCCAGAGCTAATATTATTCGGTGATTCTGAACCAATCTATTTAGATTATTACATTTTCCAACTAGGAAAAGTAGCAATCCAAACTATCTATTTTGGCTCAAATCGGAAGTTTTCCACCAGTTCTGCTTTTCTGTTTTGCACCCCGCTTTCGGTCTATTCAACTCTTTAAGTCGAACTTTGTCTCCTCGAGGTAAACACGGGGCGGGACAGTCTTCCGGAGTGGAAAAAAGAGGAACAAGAATAATAAAGGAAGAAAAGGTGTCCGCCCTGCTGTCCTACTTCTACCACCCACAGCGAAGGAAACCGCAAGGATTTACTTAACACGGGATTACTAATTTATTTGTGGATTATCCGAATTAAACGCCTCTCGGTCAAGGAATCGCCTCGTTCTTATTTCTCACAGGACCTGCAACTCAAAAACTGACTTTTTCTTTAAGCCTTCGTTTACAAGATGACTTATAGGAATTTACAGTTTTACTGGTCAGTGACCAGTAAAGCGGTAAATTCCTCAGAGAGGAGCGGGTAGGACCGGGCAGAACCAGCTCCTGCCTTCTGGACAGGACTTTCTATAATACAATTTAAAGCTTAACTTTTGAAAAGTAATTTCAATTTTTAGAAATAAAAGATTTTCAGGATTTGGACGACTTTTTTCCAAGATCCTATCTAAAAAAATCTAACCGCAAGTTTGAGCACGCCTACGGCGCGCCTCTGTTTGCTCTCGCATTTCGCGCTCGATAATATATACTTATCCCGCGCTTCGCGCTTGATACTGTATTTAACTCGCACTACGCGCTCTGTCTTTTATATTTACCCAACATTTGTGGTCAGGCCTTTTAAAATTAAAGGTAAAAAGCGAAAACTGTAAGCTGGCGATTGTGAATTCTCTTTTGTTAAAGCTCCTTCGGCTTTAACATAAGAATAATGTACCAATTTTATTTTTTATAATTACTTTAATTGTCGCTCCTTATTTTCTACTAAGTTTTATTCTCAGCTACAATGAAAAATGCACCATTTTAATAAATGTATATTATTACAATTCATAATATGTATTGTTATTGAAACGTACCTATTTACATTATCTTATTTGTCAAATTAAACAAAAGTGTGCATTATATGAAAAAAAAGCAATTTTTTCATTAAAGTTTTTAATGCAACTTTTGTCGTTTTTTCCATCAATTTAATTCGCTTATTGTTAATGTTATTTTCTTTGATTTAAACTGAAAATACGCATCCTAGCGTGAAGTGGTTTGAAGAAAATTTGTAGGTATAATTTAGGCGAAAAATTTTATTAGTTAAATGTTATTGTAGCCTGTGTCATTTTTCCAAAAAGTGATTCTTTTTTATTTTCAATGTATTCTCATAATAAAAGTTTGTTACAAATTTGTCAATCTCTTTTGAATGCACAATTTTTCGCAATTTATGTGTGTACGTACCCTGCATCATTTTTCGAAAGATTTGATTTTTCTGCTGTGAATGTTTTTCAATTTGTTGTAAATTTTTCACGATTTAAACAAAAACTACGCATTCTTTAAAAAAATGAATAATAACAAGTTTGTAGATCCTTTCTTGGTGCACAAGTTTTGTTCATTCATCTTTTGTGGTATCTTGCATAGTTTGATCAAAAACTGAAGTTTTGGATTATTTTTTGTGCCGTCAAAAATCGAATTTTCAATTTTTCGAAAAAATTCCAAAAATTGTTATGATAATCTTGTAGGTCCTTCAAATAGTAACGTTTTTCCTTTCTTAACTTTTTTCATATCGTGCGTTATTTAGCTCAAAATTTTCATTTTCTTTTTTTTTTAAATTTTGTAAGTGCCATAACTCTGGAAGAACTTTTTTTATCGAAAAAAGTCATGAGAGAAAATGTTCGTATTTTCAAGTACGACCAATAACCGTACAGAGAATTTTTGCATTTAGATAGATAGACACATTCGTAAAAACCTGTTTTTCGGATTCAGAGGCTCTCAAAACGTGGAAATTTGATATGAAGGGGAGGGGGGAGTCAAATTTTCCACAAATTTAATACCTTCTCTGATGACAATGTAAAACTAGGCGAAAAGAAATTATTGAAAAACTCGCACTCATTGACCATTGTTGTTGGCGGCCTGATTGGTTGCATGCTAGGATGGTGCAAATTTTGTTCTTCTTGAATTTCCCTGCATATAGTCCTAAAATTTGTTAAAATTCACAAAAAAAATTCACCTTTTTGTTTTGAACCAAAATTTTATTCCGAGGTAGCGCAAGCCTCATGAAGTTTAACGCGTATTTCCCATATTTTATACTGATAATTAGATATTTAAATTAATTATTTAAACAATTGATTATGATTTTTAGCAGTTTTCTCTTAAAATGGAGATAGAAAGTTGCGGTTATAAAAAATTAACTTTTTCTCAAATTTGCCATTAGAGTAAGGTTTTAATGGTTTGAAAAACTCATTATTATTATTAATAATATTCTCTTAGATTAATACTAGAAAATAGCCGTTTTTCCACAATTGTCTACTTTTTGTCAAATTTTCAATTAGAGTGAGTTAAATGATTAATGAAAGTTAAGTAAATTATTGTTTACACAATTTATTATTATTTTCAATAATATTTAATTTAAATAATACCATAAAGTTGCATTTTTCTAAAATTTACATCTATTTGTTTATTTTTCACTTAGGGTAATTTAATAACTAATTCAATTTAGCAAAAATTATTGTTTAGATCAATTATTATTGTTTATAACTCCTTCTTTATTAGTCTTAGATGTTAACGGTTAGGCAAACAATTGATTATCGTTTATAACAAGGCTCTCTTCGAGTAATGATAATGAACAAATAATAAGTAAACCTTAACAAGAATCACTTTTAAAAAGAAAAATTTGGAATTTCAATTATTTTTATACGAGCCCCCCCTCCCCATCCAGAAAAATATATTCACGAAAAGAAATAAATTGTTTAATGCTTTTGTCGAATGCTTATTTAATATTTTTCATAAAAAACAAGGCAAGCCCAAGTTAAACATTTAATAAAAAACCGCCCCTTTCTTGCTCTTATCTAAGAGGAGATAGTAACAGTAGTAGAATGTTTAGAGAAATATTTGATTAACTTGAATTAATTATTACCTCACTAAGTAAAAAGTGTACCAAAAGTTACAAGTTTCAGAAAAACAGAAACTTTCTACCACTAAGTTAGGAGAATATTATTAACAATGATAATAAATTGTTTAAAAAATTTTTTTGTTAACTTGAACTAATTATTAATTTACAAAAATGGAAAAAAGTAAAACAAAAAAACCGCAACTATCTATATTTTTAATATAGGAGATAGAGAAAAACAATAATAATTTATTAAAACAATTAATTTAGCTAAATCAAAATAAATATAAGCTAACCCCAAGTAAAAGGTAGACAAAAAGTTGAAAATTTAAGAAAAAAATTCAATTTCTAGCATTATTCAAATATAATATTTCTAACAATAATAAAAAACTGTTCAAACAATTTTGAATAAAATGTAGACTTTTAAAATAACATTGTAAAGCTTAGAGGATATCTCAAAAAAAATTTAATTCTAAAAGATTTTCAAAATTGTGAAACGTAGTTCTGGAATATTTTTATGCAACTTTTTAATTTTGAAAAATTTCCACGAAAGATGAATTCAGAAGTTATCAAAAAATTCAAGAAATATTTAAAACTTTAAAAATATTTCAAAAGAACTTTAAACAAAATTGAGTTTTTTAAAGTTTTTAAAATAAAATGTGGAATTTTTTTTATGATTTTGAAAGGTTTTATCATATTAAAAAATTTTGCTCAAAATTCTTGCGAATATTTTAAGTGATTCTGTACTGAAAAAAATTATTTTTAAAGAATATTTAAAAAGATTTTAAGCTTTAAAGAAGATTTCAAAAAAGGTCAAAAACGAATTCAAAAGATTTAAAGAATCCTAGCAAGCAAAAAAAAAACAACAGATTTAGGAATAAATCCAGTCAGTTGTAAAATATACATAGGAATTTACGTAATGAAATTGTTCCTGAATTTGGGCAAAATCCTATGAAATAAGAAAAAAATTGTTCAGAATTTTTCTAGTTACTTTTCCAGATACTTTGCGAGAAACCTAGAAAAATTATATTTATATAACTTTAAAGCAAATAAACAAAAAATCATAAAAAGAAATAATTATTTCAAATTTTATTTAGCATTAAAAATGATTTTTCTCTTAAAAATCATTATTTTCCTGAAACTTGTTTTTCTTGACAGAAAAATCTTTTTTGGTAGAATATTCATCATTTGATTTGACAATTAATCTCTTTTTGTAGAAAATTTAAATTTTTAAATTAAAATTGCAACGGTTTTAATTAAAATTATAAGGTCTGTTCGCTGAGAATCTAACTAAAATTATTATTTATTATTACACCATTAAGCCATTTCCCTTTCGGGGTAGGCGTGACTCACTCGGTAGGGGAAAGGAGTAGTGTGTGGAAGGTATAGAGATTTTTCAGATTGATCCAGAATTCTTGTGCTATTTAAGTAAATAACACGTTCGTTCCGCAACACTGTTCCGACCCAGGTTGCTGATCAATCTCTCTAGCAATCACGCCAAGCGAAGAACCTCACGAAGTCGTTATGTAAGTTTCCCCACTTGGGTCAATTAGTGGCCAAGGTCTTTTGTTTCAAGCGTCATTCACTCTACATTCTTTCCACGGTCTACCTCTGGGCACGTTGCCATTTACTTTACCTTGATACACTTGTTTCATTAGTCGTTCGTTTGGCATTCTCTCAACATGTCCGAACCATCTTAACCGATTTCTTTCCCATGTGTCCACTAGCGTCTCTTCTGCACCACATTCTTTTAGAATTGTCTCGTTACTTACTTTGTACTATTTCGATTAAAATTCGCTTTCTAGGGTGAATCGAACTCTTTTTTATTAATTTAAATCTTTTTAGCGTTAATTGGATTATCATATTTTTTATTAAGATTTTATTATATTTTTTTTTGAAAATTCATCTACTTTGTTAAACAACTTTGTTAGAAATTAAATTTTTTTAGCTTTTATGATAAAAATCCATATTATTGGATCCAATAATTGAACCATCCCGTAGAAAATTTGTCCCATTTTAAAAATTTTTTATCTTTTTTTTATTAAATATATAACTGGTTGAAAATTAATCTTTTTTTGTTTGAGGATTTAACTATTTTCTTAAAATTTCTCTTTTTTGAGATTATTTGAGCTATTTCTGATTTAAAATAAAATATCTCTTTTGACTAAAATATCAACTATCACAGTGTTTGTTGAGAACTCATAATTCTGTTTAAAATTTAAACTACTGGTTTGAAAATTAACTTTTATGTTCAAAGTTTTACATGAAATCTGTAATTTTCAAAAACCTTTATCAATTTTTTCATAATCTTAAAAAAATGATATTTATATAACCGTAGAAGCAAATAACCGAATCCCTGAAAAAAATAATTACATATTAAAATGTTTTATTTTGTATTTAAAATTATTTTGCCCCTTATTCAAATGTATGATGCTGGTATTTTAAAAATGAAGGCACTTATTTAATTTGGTAAGATATAAAAAGCGAACAACTCGTACAGGATAGATGCTTGAAAGATTTTAATTAAATTGTCAGTAATAAAGGTTAATGAAGTTGACATCTGCTATTTGTATTCCGATTATTTATTTAATTATTATCTAGAAGTTCAGATAGGTTCACATAAATAGATGAATAAGTATATTCAATTATTCAGTTGCTTAATGTACGAGAGATACCGAATAAAAATCTCATAATAAAGTATTGTGTCAGAAAAATTAAACTTATATCTACCAAAATTTAATTAATTATTGTTCTTCGAATTTGAAAACACTATAAAGATGTTTTTAATCACATTCACATAAAAATGATAGATTTTAATGTATAGTATCAATTTCCATTTACGTCAAATAAAGAAAGAATTCTCATTAAACGAATTTATGAATTGAAACTCTAGACGTTGTATTAATACTTTTCCGGCTGACATGTAATTTCTTTTAGTAGTCGAAGCTCATATTTATAAATGTATATTCGTGTGAAAGAGGTAAATTAAAAATAGCTGATCACTGAGGACTTTGTTTCCAAGTAAAAGTGGTAATGACTCACAATTAAAATACATAATATATATTAAATTTAATGATAAAGATCCACAATAAAACACTGAGTAAAAAAACTTTAAAACATTTTAATTTGTATATTTTATTTATGTTAAAGGCAATAAAAGTTTTAAAATCACAAAAAATGAACATAAGTATACGAATAGTAGAAAATTAAAAAAAGTATATTCGTAGGATCCAGGTCGATTTAAAAGTAGGTGAAAATCCATGTTTTTGTTTTTCAAAGTTATTGCTTATTTTTGCCTGGTTTTTTCATGATTCAGTTAAGCTAACCAATAAATCGAAAGCAATTCCTTGTATTTTTCTTCAAATGAAAAATAAGAACGTTATGTAACTTTGTTTTAATATTTTATTTTATGAGGATGCATTCCAACTGCAATTTTATGTATTTTATTATAAATTCGTCTTTTTTGGTAGAACATTGATCGCTGTAGTTTAAAAGTCACTCATTTTGTGAGAAATTAACTCTTTGATAAAACTTCATATTCTCAGGTTAAAATTTCAACTGTTTTCTACAGAAATTGCCTTTTTAGTTTGAAAATTCAACAATTTAGTTTCTTTTCTTTCTTGGCTTAAATATCTTTTATTTGTAGAATACAAAAAAATACAAATAAAATACAATCGAATACAAAAAAAAATTTTTTTTTTGTAGAATTAAACTTTTTTTCTTAATACAACTTTAAAATATCAACTATTACATTTTTGGTTGAGACTCAATATTTTTTGTTGAATTTTACAGTTTTTGATTTGAACTTAAAATCTTTTCTTTGGTGCAATATCAATTATTATATTTTTTGTAGAGAATAGTTTTTTTAAAATTAATAATGATACTAATTTGTTCAAAAATCGGACTGTTTGGTTAAAAATGTAATTATTATCATTAAAATTTAAAAATTCTCTTGAGAATTTGACTTTTAGAAATTCATTTTTGTTGATTGAAAATTCGACTTAATAATATTTTTAAAAACCATACTATTTTGTTAGAAAATGATCTCTTCTGCTCGAAAATTCAACTTTTTGGATTGAAAATTGATCGTGTTTGGTAAAAAAGTTTTTTGTTGAAAATTCAATTGTTTAAATAAATGGCATTTTCGGCTTAAAGATTTAAGTATTTGGCTGAAAAAATAACAGTTTGTAATTAAAGTTAATTCTGTTATATTTGAAAACTAGACGATTCCGTTAAAAGTTTGTTTCTTTTCCTTTAACATTCAATTATTTGCTCAAAAAATCATTTTTTTCAGTTTAAAATTCAACTGTTTTCTAAACTATTTGACTTTTAGTTTGAAAACTCAACTCGTACGTTGAAAATTTATTCCTTTTGGTGGAAGGAACTTCGTTAGATTCCATGAAAGTTTTAAGGAATTTAAAATATTTCCCAACATATCAGAAGATTTTAAGCGATTCCAAAGGATTTCTACAAATTTCTATGAACTTTCGCCAATTTTAAGGAGCTTAAAATAATTGCATTGCATTTATAAATATTTTTGCTAATTTGTTATAATTTATAATTATTCATATGATTTTTTCTATATAACGATTTTCTTTAATATATTTCCTATAATCAATAGATATAGAGGATATAGAATACCTTTTTACTTATTAATTAAAAGCACAAATATCTCTTAAGTCATTCAATCTGATTATAATTTATTAACACATATAGCGTTCTAACGAGTAATAAAATTAAATCGTTTTTTTTTACAATTGTATTTTATATTAATGATTATCTACTGTAGATTTATTATCTATTGTAGGGTGGTTTCGCTACACCAAAAATTCGACCAATTAACCCCTCGAAATTTTATGATTATTTCGATGAGTGGACAAACGACATTTTTTCGGAGGAGAAATAGAGAAATATCCTACACGGAGAGAAATTTCAAGAGATTAATTTACGGAAACACTTGATTTTAGAGCTAAAATTTCTACGTGATTTAAAGTCTCGGACTTTATGATCTGAATGCATAGAATTCGAGACTTGAGAGCCAAGGGGTTTGGCCTAATACCTGAAACTTTGAGAGCTATGCTTTAAAAGCCAAGGTTTCGAGATCTCAGTCCTCGCAACAAAACGTGATGAAATCAAGGAGCAGTGCTGTGAATTAATCTCCCAAAATTTCTCTCCGTGTAGAGACACTTTGAATATACAAGTTTTCTCTTGTTTGATTATCCCCATACAAGAGAGAATAATTTAAGGAAGAAATTAGTAGGCGGCGGTTGCCACTAGTAATAGGGGACAAGAACAAACGAAAATTTTTTGAAGGTGAAATATGTAGAGAAATAGTCTAGTGACACTTTTGATAACCAAGTTTCATCTTGTTCTAATATTCCCATACTAGTTCAACGAATGTAAGGATTAAAATAGTAGGGGGCAGTTAGCACTATTAGTATCCAAGTTTTCTCTTTTTTTAATATTCCCATGCAAGTTCCACGAATGTAAGGAATGAAGTAGTAGGGTGCGGTGGACAGTAGTAGGGTATCAAGAACAACCGAAATTTGCTTTAAGGAGAAATAGAGAGGTAGTCTAGAGACGCTTTTGATATTCAAGTTTTATCTTATTTTAATACTCCCATATTAGTTTGAAGAATGTGAGGAATAAAGGATTAGGGAACAGTTGGCAGTAGAAGTTGGGTTCAAGAACAAACGAAATTTCTTTGGAGGAGAAATAGCCTAACGACGATTTTAAAATCCAAGTTTTCCCTTGATCTAATATTTCCATTGGCAGTAGTAGTAGGAGGCAGTGAGCAGTAGTAGTAGGGATCAAGAAGAAACAAAATTTCTTTGGAGGAGAAATAGAGAAATAGTCTGGAGACGCTTTTAATATACAATTTTTCTCTTGCTTTCATATTAAGATACAAGTTCTAAGAATGTAAGGAATAAAGTAGTAGGGGGCAGTAAGCAGTAGTAGTAGTCAAGAGGAACAAAAGAAATTTAATTGGAGTAGAAGTAGAGAAATAGTCTAGAGACACTTTTAATATCCAAGTTTTCCCTTGTAAAGGAAAGAAAAATTTATGAAATAAAGTAGTAGGGAGCAGTTGGAAATAGTGGTAGGGGTGAAGAAGAAACGAAAATTTCTTGGAGGTGAAATAGAGAAATAGTCTAGAGGAGCTTTTATTATCCAATGTTTTTTCCTGCCTCAATATTCCCATGCAAGAAAGAATAATTTAATGAATAAAGTAGTAGGAAGCAGTTGGCAGTAGTAGTAGGGGTCAATAACAAACGAAATGAATGCAAGGAATAAAGTAGTAGGGGGCATTGGGTAGTTGTAGTGGGGGTCAACAATAAACAAAATTTCTTTGGAGGCGAAATATGTAGAGAAATAGTCTAAAGATGCTTCTAATATCCAAGTTTACTCTTGTTGTAATATTCCGATATAAAAAAAAATTTAAGGAATAAAGTAGTAGTGGGCAGTTGGCAGAAGTAGTAGGGGTCAATATCAAACGAAATGTCTTGGAAGTAGAAATGGAGAAATAGTCTAGAAACGCTTTTAATATCCAAGTTTTCTCTTGTTCTAATATTCCCATATAAGTTCGACGAATGTAAGGAATAAAGTAGTAGGGGGTAGTGGACAGTAGTAGTAGGGGTCAAGAACTCTGGAGTCAGGAACATGAGTGTGTATTAGATCCACAGAGTCACCATTGTTAGCATTCCAGTCGTCGCCAGATAGCAATTCTTCCTCCCTTATTACATGTCTTCATGTCAAATTCTTCAAATGAACCATATCCTGTGGATTTCAACATTTTTATTACTTTCTTAAAAAATGCTGCCCTACTTTTGTCCCCAACCCCTGCCCACTTTTTGCTAGTTGATTCATATACTATTATACTATTAAAAATATTGAATGAAATAATGTTGAAATGAATTTTTTTTACTGAAAATTAGGAAAGCATAGCTCAATCAAAATTAAATAAATATATACAAGAATTAAATAAGTTTACAAAGTGTATCCTCATCTAATTTATGTAAATATTTTACAATTTTCAAGCAGATTATCCATTTTTCTTTTAGGCAATAGAAGTAATCTTCAACAACAAATAAATTAATTTTTAAGATAGTTGTTTAACTTTCGACCAAAAAGCTGTATTTTTAATCAAGAAAATTATACTAATTATATAAATTTTCAGCTGAAATGATGAATCTTAAGAAAAGTAATTTTAATCAAAAGAATTTGAATTATTTAATTTAATAATAATTATTATGATTATATAATTATTTTCATTTCTTAATTAGTTTATTATATTTTTGTCAAAAAATACGAATTTCCAACTGAAGAGATAAATTTGCAACTAAAACGATGAATCCTGCACTAAAAAAATTAATTTTAATGAAAATAATTTGAATAATTAGATTATTTAATTTGATAATAATTATTATTATATAATTATTTGAATTATTGAATTATTCAATTTTATTTTTGTCAAAAAATACGACTTTTCAACCGATAAATATAACAGTTGATATTCTAAGAAGAAGAACTCATCATTTAAAATGAAAAGCAGTGAAATCCAACCAAAAAAGACAAATTTTTAACGAAATATTTGATTCCTCAACCAGATTGATTAATTTTCAACCATGACAAAAGATTTTTCAATAGAGAAATAAAAAAAATTTGTACCATTTTCTTGAATTTTCATGTCAATGAGGTTAATTCTTTACAAAACAGTTGAATGTAGACGAAAATATGAATTTTTAACTTAAATCGCAATTTTCAACCAAATAGTTGAATAAATAAATTTTAAAAAAATGGTATAATCGCCAACTAAAAAATGAAATGTTAAACACAGATAAATAATAATTGTACGAAATACAAAAAAAATCTACACCTTCCAGATTATTTTTTGATAATTTTGGAAATATTTCTAAATGCTTTGAAATCTTTTGGAATATTCTCTGAACATTAATTTTCCAAAATAAATAATCATACAAAATTTTCCCAGAAATCATGAAAGAATTTCTCTATAGTCTTCAATCCGTTCAAAGTTTTTAAAAGCTTTTCATACTTTTTTCCGAATTCTTCAAAAATTTAAGTTTTGTACAAACTTTATTGAAATCGTGCTATAAAAACCATGCAAAGTTATTAAATGAACAATCTCAATGCGAAAAAAGTCAGAAATATTTTTGTAAATTTCTTTCTAACGTAGAAATTTTAAAATTACAAAAAAGTTCTACAATTATTGTTTAACAATATTTCGTTTAAAACTAAGAGACGATCATAAAAAATTCCCCCAGAAATCTTAAAGAAAATTTGTCTACATTCTTCAATCCTTTCAAATATTTTAAAAGCTTTTATACTTTTTCCGCATTCTAAAAAAATCTGCGTTTTGTACAAAATTTGTGGAAGTCTTTCAAAGATTTTAACTATTTCTGTATTGGTTCAGACTTTTTAAGTCTCCCTCAAACTTACTCATTTTTCAAAAATGTTATCATCTTGCAAAATATAAAAATGTTATTTCTAAATCTTCTACAGTTTAAACAAATTTTTTAGAAAATTGTTTAAAATTTTGGAAATATTTTTATTTTCATCTTAAAATTTATTTTTCAAAATATAAAGATATTTTAAAAAGCTCCATGAATCTGAAAAAGGACTTTTAGTTCCCTTTAAAGCTTTCAAGATTCCTAAAATGCTTTTGAAGTTTTTTTTTGAAACCTTAAAAAATCTTCATTTTGTTTTTAATTTTTTCAAATCTTCTCAAATTTACATTTATTATTAATAATATTTTCAAATGATTAAATTTAGCATAATACTCTAGACTTCTAACTACCTTTTAAATCATTCGATTTCTTCTTCAACTTTTTAGAAAATCTGAAAAATTAAAAAAATTGCTTTACATTCTTCGAGATTGTTTCTTGACATATTCTAATATTTTAAAAATGAAAAATAGTTCAAATAATCTTTTGAAATAAAAATTGAATGATTAAAAATTTTCCCAGATTACTTCGTAAATCAAGACATTCTAAGTTTTTTCTATAATTTCCGTTCTATAATCTCTTTAAAAGTTTCCAAAAGTTTACAAATTATAGTGTGCGTGAAATATTAAGGACAGAATTATTTCCAAAAATAAAAATAAACCATTTTCAATTAAAATTTTTTCTTTGATCAATAATGTTTAGAAATAAATTTTAGCATAAAATAAAATTACTTACTTTTATTTGATTTTTTATTCGTAACCTTTATTAATAGATAATCAAACTGAAAACAGTCATTAAAAGTGATATTCAAGTAGTGTCGCAACCAATCAGGTTTCCGACCAAAAGATATGCAAAATCTTCCAACTACAATTTTTTAAGGAAACGATTACAATTCATTATTATAAGCATAAGACTGAGAAAAAGAACCTGAAAAAATTCAGACTGGATCCGATTGATTCAGTATGGTCTTCTCTTCGATAACGTCACGTGACAAACATGGCCGCGCTTCCCTTGAACGGATGTTTTTCTCCTCCGGAAAAATTGATCACCAAAGAAGCAGAAGACCCAAAAACTGGATCAAAATGACATTCTAGTTTACAAGATATGTAAAAAATTTATAAAGAACTTAGCGACAGGATGAGAGAATCTTTAGTAGGCGGTTCTTCCACTTTCCTACGGTGTGAAAAATCCGCGACTTCGGAGTTAATCCGAAGTAAGGAGTGTTTGGTGGCCCAAACGGATTATCGAATTCCCAAAGGAGGGGATTTGGAGGGCTTTGATGAAATCGCATTTTTAAAATCATCGACGAGCCACTTCCGTGAGGCACGAGCTTCCTCGCACTTCGTGGCACAGTCGGCTTGGTTTAATCCGCATTCATCAGCAGTTATACAGGGTCCTGGGTAAAGGGCTTGCTAAGCCGGCTGATCCGCGCTCAGCCGAGAGGGTGAAAGGGAGGACCGGTTCCGCCCCCGCAGCTCTAGGTCATCTCTAGGTCTACACGAATCAGCTCATTTTGAAAAAATGGTGGAACAAAGCTACACGATACACTCGGAACAATAATTATATACGAATTTCGTAGCAAATATTATTTATAATTATATATAATAATCTTCAAATTAATTAATTAAATTCGTCCGCTAGGATGGGCCGAAAAAACTCACAATGATTAGAACTAATTTTGTTAGGACTGATATGCAAGATTGCATGGGATTACAAAAACATCCATTGATTATAGGAAATTTATTACAGAAAATGATTATGTAACTAAAAATTATGGAATAATCAACATTAGAATAAATAATACAAAAATATTGTGGAAATTAATGTAAAAAGTAGAGAAATCAGAAAGGAAAGATGGATTTTAGACCATTTAAAATTTCTTACGAAAGTATAAAAAATAGCGATTCTGCCCAAATAAACTTTACAAAGAAAAAATTTATATTGCTTTGGAATCTTCAAAATATTAAAAAATTTAATTAAAATCCGTGTGAAAATTTTTTGGAATTTCTTGAAATCATTTGATACATTTGAAAATATTTTCAAGATAATTAAAATCTATGAAATCTGGCCAAATCTGTTGACATCCAATGAAATTGATAAAATCCCCCAAAATTACAAAAATAATCCAAAGTCCTATAAATATTAAGTTTCTCTCCTTGAACTGTTGAAATCATTTATTTTATCATTTTATTTGGAATAAAATTAATTTCACTCTGTTAGAAATATTTAAAATCTCTTGAATATGAATTAAATTTATTTATTACAATTCTCTGGAATAAACGTAAAAATCTCTAGAAATCTAACAAATCTCTTGAAAATTTTTGAAGATTTGATAAAATCCTTTAATAATGTAAAATTCTTCAAAATACCTTAAAATCGCTTGAAATCTGTGAAATCTTAAAGATTCCTTTGAAATTCAATAAAATATAATTTAATTTCCAAAGTTCTCTAGAAATCCCTTGAAATCTCTACACTAGGAAACACTAGGAATATCTAAAAATTCAACGAAATTTTATTTATTTTTCCACGTTTTTTGGAAATATTTGGAATTATTACAAATTTGTTGGAATCTCTTGAAATTTTCTACATCTGTTGAAATCTTTTAGAATCCTTTAGAATCCCTTGAAATATTCGAAAAATGTGAATATCTAATAAAAAAATATAAACAATACAAAAGCCCTAAAATATATTTTTAATTAAACTTATTCATTACAGTTTTCTGAAAAAACGTTTAAATAATTGGAAATCTTTGAAATCTTTGTGGAATTCCTTGAAATATCATAAAATCACTTGGAATCTTTCGAATCACCCGGAATGCCTTGAAATTCAATTATTTTTAATTTATTTTCCTAACTTTTTTGGAAATATTAGGAACCCCTAAAAAAATCTTTGGAATACCTTGAAATTTTGTAGATCTCTTAAAATTTCTTAGAATTTCTTAGAATCCTTTAAAATCTTTGGAAACGTGAATATCTTAAATGGAAAAAGTATAAATCATCTAAAAGTCCTTAAATATAATACAAATTTAACTTATTTATTAAAGTTTTTCAATTATTAAAAATTTTTTTTAATGGAGTAGGATCTTTTTTCAAGAAATAATTTTAATTTTAAAAAGTTTAAAAAAAAATGCAATTCCTAGAAATCTTTAAAATCTTTGTGAAGTTTCTTGAACCTATTGAAATCATTTAGAATTCCTTAAAATCCCTTCAAATCGTTGAAAAAAGTGAAAATGCAATTAAAAAGGTATAAATAATTGAAAGCCCTCTAATATAATTTGAATGAAACTTATTAATTAAAGTTTTAAAAAAACTTTCAAGCTTATAGCAATTTTTGAAATCGCTTAAAATCCTTAGCAATTTAATAAAATCCTCAAACCTTTGTAAAATTACTTGAATTACCTTAGAATCTCTTGAATTCTTTGGAATTACTAGGAATTCCTTGAAATTTAATGTAACTGAATTTATTTTACAGAAATCCCTGGAAATATTTTATATAATATATTATAATATATTATAATACAAAATTTTTCAAAATACCTTACCATCTTTGAAAAACGTAAAAGTCCACTGAAATCCCTTTAAATGTTTATGAGTTCTGACCGAATTGTTAATTAAAAGCCCTAAACAGTATAATTTTTTTAAATCTCTTAGAGTCCCTTAAAAACTCCTGATATGTTCGGAAATGTTTAAAATGCCTTGAGATTGTTATCTGATCTGACAAAATATCTTCAGATCCTTGGAAGTTCTCTGAAATCCCATTTAATTTTTTTTTTAATTTGTATAAATTCTACGTTAAATAGATTAATGAATCATTTATTTTCTGTTTATTTTTTGCCTCCCCTTTCAATATTTTAACATTCTTTATTTATATATTGATTTCTATAAAATAATTCACTGCATGTTATAATTTTGTAGAAAAGGAAAAAAAAAAATTCATTATAGTAAAATCATTATAGACCTATACTGAATTTTCTATAATATTTTTTCGTTAGGGGAGATTACAAGGTATTATAAAATATTGATTTTCTAATTCCCTCTCATAGGGAACATGTCAAACAGCGGCCATCGTATTAAAAATATGCGTTTCTCTTTTTCTCAGCAAGAAATTAAGTTATAAAGATTTAAAAAAAAACGATTATAAAATTTTTCGCCTATCAAGCCTAGCTTGAAGTTTTTTTTTAAAGAAACAGGGACCGAGAAACCATTTGATAAAACCAACCTATTTTCTGTTTTTGACAAATTTTCGATTCTCAATTTCTAATTTCTGAATGCTTCATAGAGAATAATGGGAAAAATTGAAATTGAAAATTTAAATTATAATTAAAATTTTGGGAGCGTTCCCAAGATGAAAATCTGTTTTCGAGCGGCATTCGCATGGAAAACAACAGGCGAAAACCCGTTGTCTTGGGGCCGCTTCCACATTTTTCATGATAATTCAAAAACCAGTTAATGTTTTAGTATGTTTTTCGTCTCATTTTAAAGAGGAGATTTTAAGGCTTACATCAACAAAGTTTCATTTCTTTCCAAAATTGGTTCGTCGAGCGTCAGTCGCTGGTAGAACGAAATACCAAAGACTGTCTTCTTGGGCAAACTTTCACATTTTACATGATAATTCGAAAACCAGTTAATATTTTGTTATGTTTATGATCTCAGTTTAAAGCACAAATTTTAAGCTTTAATTCAGCGAAGTTTCAATTTTTCCAAAATCGAGTCGTCGAACGGCAGTAACATAGAAAGCAAGAGTTGAATGACTGTGGTCACCACTCATTCAACCAAATTTTATTTTGGGCAGACTTTCCCATTTTTTATGATAATTTAAAACCAGTTAAAATTTAATTATGTTCTTGGTGCCATTTTAAAAAGAAGATTTTAAACTTTAATTCGACTAACTTTAAATTTTTTCCTAAAATAGGTTTGACGTGCGGCAGTCGCATGGAAAACAAGAGATGAAATAGTGTCGTCTTGTGCACGCTTTCACATTTTTAATGATAATTTAAAAACCATTCAATATTTTATTACGTTCTTGATTTCATTTTAAAGCGGAGATATTACACTTTTTATTAGCGGCATTTTAATTTTTTCCAGAATCGATTTTTCTAGCGTTAATTCTATGGAACACAAGAGATGAAATACTGCAGTCACCACTCGACCGAACGAATTTTATTTTTGGCACGCTTTCACATTTTGTATGATAATTTAAGAACCATTCAAAATTTTATGACTTTCTTGGTCCGATTTTAAAGAAAAGTTTTCAAGCTTCAATTCGCCGAACTTTTAATTTTGTCACAAAGTAGTTTGTCGAGCGGCAGTCGCAAGGAAAACAAGAAAAGAAAGAATGCCAGCTTGGGCACGCTCCCATATTTTTCATAATAATTCAAGAAATGCCTAATATTTTATTATGTTCTTCGTTGCATTTTAAAGCAAAGATATTAGGCTTTCATTTAACAAAGTTTCAATTTTTTCGAAAATCGGCTCGTCCAGCGGCAGTCACATGGACAACAAGAAAGGAAAGACTATCGTGATGGACATGCTTTCAAATTTTTCAAGATAATTCGAAAAGCAGTCAATATTAATTAATGTTCAGGGTTCATTTCAAAGAAAATATCAAAGCTTCAATTCAGCAAAGTTTCGATTTTTTCAAAAATCGTTTCGTCAAGCGAATGTTGCATGGAAGACAAGAGACATATAACTGCAGTCACCACTTGACCGACCGATGTTCGTCTTAGGCACGCTCCATATTTTTTTATGATAATACGAGAATCAGTCAGTATTTCATTATGTTCTTGATCTCGTTTTGAAGAGAAGATTTCAAGCTTTAATTCCCAAAAGTTTACATTATTTTAAAATCAGTTCGTCGAGTGGCAGTAGTCACATGGAGAAGAAGTGAAGAAAGACTGTCGTCTTGGGCACGTTCCCACATTTTTTATAATAACTCAAGAACTACTCGATATTTTATTATGTTCTTGGTTTCATTCTAAAGCGAGGATATTAGGCTGTAATTCAGCGAAGTTTCAATTTTTTCAAAAATTGATTCGTTGAGTGACAGTCGCATGAAAAACAAGAGACATAAGACTGCAGTCACCACTGAACCGACTGATGTTCGTCTTAGGCACGCTTCCACATTTTGTATTCTAATTTTAAAAACAGTCAATATTTCATTATGTCCTTTATCCTATTCTGAAAAGGAGATTTTAAATTTTAATTCCAAAAAGTTTCAATTTTTTGAAAATCGGTTCGTCGATCGACAGACGCATGCAAAACAAGAGACGAAAGACTGTCGTCTGGGGCACGCTTCCACATTTTTCAAGATAATTAAAAAAAACCAGTCAATATTTCATTATGCTCTTGGTGACCTTTTAAAGAGGAGGCTTCAAAATTTAGTTTAGCAAAATTTCAATTTTTTCCATTTGCTTCCCGAATCATGCAGAAAGTGGAATTTAAGAATAAAAGTTTGGTCAGCCGAAAAAAGGTTGGTCTTTCTCACTTGCTCCCTCGGTATCTACTCATCGAAAATGCTCCAAGTAGGGTTCAATCTAAGTGAAAATTTACAAGTTCTTAAATTTTTTCTTTTAATATTTTTAACTTCATTTCCGTTTTCTTTTTGTGTGCGAAATCTCGCCCTTGAAAAAGTCCTGGTTGCTCATGATCACTGAAGAATAAATATATTTCGCAAAGATTAGAGATAGGGGAACTTTTCTGTTTTGGAAGCTCAATTTACATAGCGATTTGAAATGATCAGAGGGTCTTTCGTCTTTTTAAAAAGCCCTTGCTCTCTGGTGGGGATAATTACCGATTAAGGAAATTAAATCCTGTGGTGGTATCGATTCCCGACCGATAATCGGCCGTGGGAGGCCTTAGACAGTCAGTGGGGTGGGGGTACCGCCTTTGTTTTTGATTCGGAGGGCATCCTTACGAACGGGTTAGCCGCGCCAGTGATCACCGACGCTAATTACAGCGGATCAGCATCCCGGTCGAGTTTAAAACTCATTCTCCCCCTTTTCGTGCAGAAACGGGGCTTCCCGCCCTGCTGCTGATTGGCCGCCCGGGATGACACGAAAGTGCTTCAACATGGCGTCTTATCTGATTTCATTGACGTCCCACAGGGTTAAGCACTATACCCCTCCCTCGTTCTTCAGTTAATTACCACTCATTACATCACTATATCACAAAAATATATTATATCTGTTTGAATTTGTTATTAATTAAAATTATTTATCTGCAGTGCTGATATTATTCTCTCTTCATTGATACACCTTTGTTTTGAAATAAAATAAAAATGGCTACTGTAAAGGTACTCGTATCATTGATGAAAGAATGAGACCGGGATAAATGAGAATCAATTTGTTTATTTGTAGAAAAAAATTATCCGTTAAAATAGGGAGAGTTTAGTTTTTCTGTAAAGATTACCAAATTATCAGTAATCTTATTTTATTATCAGTTAAACAGTTGGTTTGGCAACGGAGTAGTTGCCTTTTTAAAGAAAAGGGACGAATTTGCTACAAAATAGTTATATTTTTAACAAGAAAAAAAAGATCAAATTTCAAACGAAATGGGAAAGTTAAATGTTCAGTTTAAAATATTACTTAACAAAAATGTCAACCAACGAGATAAGTTTTCAAATAAAATGTTGAATTTTGCATCAGAAAAAAATAAACATTTTTAACAAATAAAGATATTTTAGTCAACAAAAAAATTTATCAAAATTTTGAAACTTTGAAGCCAGAAACATTTTTAACCAAAGAGCCGAATCTGTAAGTCAAGACAAATTTTTTAGAAGACAGTTCAATTTTTAACTAAAAAAATGCATCTTCAACCAAGAACTTCTTCACCAAAAAATATCAATTTTCAATTGAGAAAGACGAATTTTTAAGAAATCAGTTGAATTTTCGACGAAAAAAATGAATATAGATCCTAATATTTGAATTTTTAACAACAGCCAATAGTTATTAGCTGCCAAGATGCTGTCTATTTTTTTAGAAGAAACTTGAATTTTCGACCAGAAAATAAATTTTTTACAAAATATTTAAATTTTCAACTGCAACCAAAAGTTATTATCAGTCAAGCAATTGCATTTTGAACGAAATAATTGAGGGTTGAAACTATAGGGACGAATTTTTAACAAAATATTGGATTTTTTAATGAAATAGTTTAATTTCCAAACAAAAAAGAGGAATTTTCAAGAGAATTTCTGAATATTCCAACAAAAAGGATAAATTTGGAATCATATACGTTTAACAAAACAATTACGTTTTCAATAAAGTAAATTAATCGTCTACAAAATATTTGGTTGATTCTTTTTCGAATAATTAAGTTTTCAACTAAAATAATGAACATTTAAGAAAGAATCAATTTAAAAAAATTCAACTTGTAACCACATACTTGATTTACCAATGAAAAAAGAATAATTTTAAAAAATATATAATAGTTTGTACTTTAATTAACAAAAGAAGCTAATTTTAAATAAAAAATAGTTTAATTTAACCAAACAGAGAAATTCTCAACAAAAATGTAATAGTTGATATTTCAACCGGAAACTATTTAAATAAAGAGTTTAAAAATAGTTGAATTAATCAAAATAGATTGATTTTTAAACCTAGGATGGATTTTCATACCCCAGTCAAAATAGAAAAATAATTTCATCAAAGTGCTCGATTTTCAAAACAAAAAGGTGAATTCTCTAGGAAACAGTTGCAACAATATTAAACTAAGAACGATCAATTTTCAACAAAATCAACAAATTTTTAACAAAATAGAGAAGAATAATTTTCTAACAAAATAGAGAAGAATTTATAATAAGAGATATACATTTTCTACTCATAATGAATTTTCAACCAAGCATATTAATTCTTTAGCAAAAAAATCAAATTTTCCATAAGACACACGGAATTTTCGAATGTGAATGATTATTTTTTAACCCAAAATTAGACAGTTACATTTTTGAAAAAATTTCATTTTTAATCGTAAAACAGGAAGAAACTGCTAACAAAACAGTGAAATTAAATAAGAAAACCGTTTAGTTTTAATCAAACAATTTCATTTGTAACCAAAAAAGATGAAATTTCGACCTAAACAGATGAATTTTCAAACGAAACGGACGAACTTTCAACTAAGAAGACAAATTATCAACAAAACAAAAATTGAACAATAAATTTACATTTTCAACCATACAGACAAATCTTTAGCCAAAAATATTAATTTCTAACGAATTAATTCAACTTTTAACCAAGTATATAATAAGTTAAAATAACATTTTAGAGCAAGGATCCAAAAATTTAATAAGGTTTTTTTTTTCAGTCTTATTGTCCAATTAAAAAAAAACGAATCTAATTGTTAAAACTATTATTATTATTATTATCATTATTGTTATTATTATTAATGATAATAATAGTTTAAACAAAAATTATTTTTGTTGTTGTTATTATCTGACGTTAATTACGTAGTCAAAAAAAGATACATTCTAATGTAAAAAATTACATTTCTTAAAGGAAGAAAATTCCAAATGAATAATAGGAAGATGACCAAACATTGCCATTGATACTACAGATGATGCTAAATATACCATAATGAAGTGAAATTTTCATATAACAGATGAGAAAAGCACGCCATAGCTCATTGATTCAAAATTGTCAATTAAATATTGTTTTTTAATTTTTATATTTTAAAATTAAGATTAACGTATAATGATTGGATACATTTAGTTTATATTCTATACTACAGTCTGAAGATTAATTTAAAATTCAGTACGTTTTTTTTAATAAAAAGTGATTCAATAATTCGACATTCTCAAGTCTTTTGTTCTCTTGCCAAAATTCTAATGTGCTGAAAATCTGAATAAAAAAAACGCTCAAAATTCCATGAGTCTTGAAACAAACCTGTGTTTAAATTTTCGATTTCGCAATATCTTTTATGTTATGCAATTAAGTATTAAATATATGACGCCTGATGAATAAGGATTTGTTTCGGAATGTTTTTCATTCAAAACGAAATGATCTATAGTGTGGTTTTTTTTTAATAAACAGTAATGTTACATTTGTGTTAAAAACATCTTAGTCTTTCTGAAAGGTCTTGAACGTAATGTATAGGGTAACATCTAAATCTGTTTTTTTTTGTTGGTCTTTTTCTAACCATTCTTTATGTTCATTACTTTTGTACATACTCTTGTAGATTTCACGAATTCTTTCTTTTATAACGCTTTATATTAATGAAAGTGGATCATTATTCTGCAATAAAGTAATTTTTAAATTATCTATGTGTTCTCTTCTAAATTTTACAAACCGGGTTTAAATTAGAGACTAATTGTTTCAACCGTTGTTTTTCATACGTAAAATTTCGTTAATCTCTTATCTAACATTTTAAAACCAATTTCCGGAAACACTAATGCATCTATAAAAAATAGTTGGAAATTTAAAGATAATTTAAAAAACATTAAAGTACCTAAAACACATTCTTTACTTTCTCCTGAAATTGTTTCCATATATTTGATAATATTCGGTTAGATTTGGCTTTGAATTATGTAGATAAGAGAAAAATTAAATTTACATCTTTTCTTAAATAAAATACTATAAAAATATGAGCTTTAAAATTTCATCATTGTTATATTTAAAGGATTTTTTATACTAAATTGTATCTTTTTTTGACTCTACGTAATTAATGTCAGGCAGTAACCAACACAAATTTTTATGATACTTAGTCCGTTATTTGTATTTTAGTTTCAATTTATTCAAAAAAAAACACTGTTCATTTTAGAGAGGAAAACTTTCCTGATGAAGGACCGCGTTGAGAGCCAAAACGTTAAAAATAAAAACGATTTTTTAAAACTATTAAATCTTATTTCCTTATTGAATTTTGAACCAAAAATTTTATTTTTTAACCAATAAAAAGTAGGTCAACATGAAATTAGGCAGTTGAATTTTTAAATAAAGAAGGTAATATTCAACCAAAAATGGAATGGTTATATTAAAAAAAAATAATTTTTAGTACTATAGTTGAATATTCAAAAAAAATTATGAATTTCCAACAGTAGGATTCTCGACTAAAGAGAGAGGGGTTAAGCGAAAATTGGAATGATTAAATTCTTGACTAAAAATTATAAATTTGCAACTTACATGATGAATATTCAACAGAAAAATTAATTATTAACAAAGAACTTCAACTTTAAACCAAGTAGTTTATTTTTTAAATAATAAAGATACATTTTTAACAAACAATGGGGCAGGCACATTTTCAACCGAAAAGACAATGTTTCAACAAAAAAAGGAAATTTTAACAGAATATGAATGATGAATTTTCAAACAAAATGTAGTAGTGAACATTTCTACAAAAAAATTTAATTTGAAATTAAGAACAGTCAAATTCAACCAAAAAAGACGAATTTTTATCAAAATAGTGGAATATTAAACCAAAAAAGATTATTTTTTAAGCAAACATTTGCATTTTTAATCAACAAAATTTTAATTCTACCAAAGTAGTTGAATCTTGTACCTAAAAAGACGAACTTTTAACAAAACAATTGAATTTTAAAATGTCCTGAAAATTCCCTTGAATTCTTTGAAGTCTCTCCAGTTTTACTGAAATTAGTGAAATGTTTTGGATTTCGCCGATTTTTTTTTCAATTCACTTTTTTTTTTTTAAATTTCCGTTGATATTTTATGAATCTCATAGAATATTTTCCAAGTCGTGTTCCTTAAATTCCTCTACATTATTTATATTTAATTTAATTTTTTGAAAAGAATATCACTCAATTTTGGTCACTCCTTCAGTCTGTATATGTCACTCTTTCACTTTTTTCAAGTAAATGATGTTGTGATAGCCTTGTCATTCGAAAAGTAGCCACAAAAATGTCAGTAGTGAAAATGAAGAAATAGTTGCAAAATCGAACAGTTCCAAAGTAACTGAAAAAGTAAAGATTTGTATAGTTACTATTACAGAAAAAAATGTTCCCATACTTTCCCTCCACACACTTATCCACTTCTTCGACTTCCCATAAATTCGTTTCCATCAATTCTCCAACCCTCACTCCAACTTCCCTAATTTCTACAATTGCCATAACCCTAATTTTCCTTCCCATCTTTTCCCATACTTCCTTGCCCCTTACTTCTTTCCACTTTCAGGACATCGCCATCCCTCACTTCTCTGCCCGCATTTCCACTATGTTTCTACCCGTTATTTCCACTTACCTCATTTTCGTTACTTTCATACTGCTTAATCCCTCTCCAAACTTTTCTTGTACTTTTACACCTTTCATTTCCTTTCACTTTGATGACATTCCCACTCTTAATTTCCCCTACTTTTCCACCTTTCACTTTCATACGTTATTTCCCCCACTTCCCCCTCTCATTACTTCCCCAACTCTCATTTCCAATAATTTTCCACCCGTCACATTCACTTCCCTTATTTCCACTACTGCCATATCCATTACTTACCGTGAACTAATTTCCAGTACCTCTGCACTTATCAATTTTATTTCCCTTATTTCCCCTTCTTCCATACTCTTTACTTCCCCTCTACTATTTTCTTATACTTTCACACCTTTACTTCCTTCAAAGTCTATGACTTACCACCCTTCATTTCTCCTAAATCCCCAATCCTCATTTCACCAACTCTTATTTTCATTACTTCCCCACCCTTCGCTTACCCTAACCTCATTTTTATTCCTTCTTCAACCCTCAGTTCCGTTCCCCATTTTCTCTACTTTCCATGCCATAATTCCCACTACTTCTTTACCCCTAACTTCCACATACCTTATTTCCCCCTACTTTTACGACATCCCCAACCCTCATTTTCTTTGCTTCTTTCATATCTTATAGCGTATTCGGTTATCCTGCACTGGTGTTCTCTAATATGCACCAAAGCAGATCGGCGTGAAAAGAAAAAAGTAATAAGGAGCGATGGGAGTGCTCTTGGAGTATACCAGTGTAGAACATACGAATGTGCTATTATTTCCACTCCTTATTTTCCCCACTTCCTTGACCCCACTTCGCCCACCCTCATGTACACTACTTTCCCACCCCTAAATTTCCCTCCCCTCATTTCTCCTACTTCCTCACCCCACTTCGCCTTCCATCATTTCGCCTACTTTTCCTGCTTAGAAAAAGTATGATAGACAAACGGACTATGAAACCCTAAATATTGAAACGGTTAATCATTATTCTCATTTTATAAACTTTAAATTTGAAATTGACTCTAATTGTTTCAATAAAACAATATTTTCATTCAAACAGATTCTGATAATGTTTGGTTTGAGACATTTTTTCTGGTGGTTTTAATATATACATTTTTTAGATATTCTAATACATTTTTTATGTTTTTTTACACGAATACACGTGCAGGGTTTTAAGTAATCCGAAGGAAGACGAAGGAGAGAATAAGTTGGCAAAAGGTGCTAAATCAACATTTTTATAAACTACTTAGTATTCATAGGCTTGGAAGGGTGCACCGTAATGCAAAGCCTGCGAGGGTGATCTCGAGGAAAGTGGTACCGAGGAGTGCTGGTTACGGCACCTACTGCTATCATTTTATTTTTATAACGACCGTATTATCGAGAAGCAGTCGATCGCGGCAAATGGTTACCGGAAGGATCGATGTCTTAAAACTCAATTCGCGATTAAATCACGCCTCGTAAGAAAAGCCATGACTGAGGAACGATTGGAACTAGAACGAAAATCGAAAGTGCCCTTTTATTGTAAAATGAAATCAGATGACAAGGGAGGGCAGGAGGGGGCTTATAGGCTTTGTTACGATTGGTGACGTACGCACACCATTGGTTGTGTTATTTTTATTAAAACCTTCTGTTTATAAGCTCTAAACGCTCGGTTGCTTAACAGACAAATACTTAATTATAGCGTTGAAAACTCATTTTTTAAATTAATAAATTAATTTTCTTGGCAGAAAATTTAACTGATGTAAATTCAACTATTAAATTTTTCATTATAAGTTCATTTCTTTTGCTTGAAAATTTAATTACTTTGTTAAATATTCATTTTCTTAGTCAATAATTTAACTATTTTGTTGAAAAGTTAATTATTTTATTTTTGATTGATTATCGATTGTTTTTAGCTGAAAATTGAATTACTAAAATTCATTAATTAATTTGTTAAACATTTATTTTATGGTTAAAAATTAATTTCATCACTAAAAGATTAAACTGTTTGACTGAAAATTGAAATATTTGGTTAAAATCTTCTTTTTTAGTTGAGCATTAATTAATTCAACTAGAAATTCAACCACGTAGTGTTTTTTAGAAAATGTCTAGCAGAATAGCTGAAAATTCAACAATTTTGTTAACATTTTTTGTGTTTTGTTGGAAATTTGTCTTTTTCAGTAGAAAATTAATTTTAATCCTTGAAAATTTATTTTTATTTTGTTATTGAAAATGTATTCTTTTGAATTGGAAATTCTATTATTTTGTTAGAAAATTCAATTATTTGGTAAAAAATTAACTTTTAGTTCAAAAATCAATATTTTTGGGAGAAAATTCCACTTTTTTGTAGAGAATTCTCCTTTTTGGTTTAAAGTTCGTCAATTTTCAACTGAACTTTAAACTATACAATTATTGATTTTAAATTGATTGTTTATTAGTTGGAGATTCATGTATTTCGTTTTAAATTTACCTTTTTTCTTAAAAAATTAATTTTCTTTATTAAAAAATAAACTTATTGGTTAAGGTACTTGGTTAAAAAATACTTTTATTAGTTGAAAATTCAACTGCTTGGATTACAATTTTTATTTTTTCTTTAAAGTTATTTTTTTAGTCGTGAATTTAGCAATTACATTTTTGGTTGAAAATCGATCGTTTCTAGTTCCAAATTCAACTTTTTGGTTACAGAGTAGTTTGATCTGCTTAAAGATTTAAGCAATTGATACTTGGAAATTCTATTAATTTGGTTGAAAATTTGAATATTTGGTTCGAAATAAACTTTTTGATTGAAAATCCATGTATTTTAATACGAATTTTATCTTATTTTGTTATTACTGCAAGTGTTCTTTTATTTAAATAAAAATTTATTTTGTGTGAAATATTACATTTTTCACTGAGAATTCACATTTTTTGCTTAAATTCATATTTTTTTTATTTAAAATTTAATTCTTTTTAATGAAATACCAAATATAATATTTTTTCATGAGAATTAATATTTTTGATCGAAAATTCAATTTTTTGTTCAAATTGAATTTATTTCATGAGAAAATATTTCTACGTATATAGCTATTTTGTTGAAGAATTGTTTTTCTCAATCATTTATTTGGTTAAAAAGTTAATTATTTTGTAGAAAATTCGACTGTCGTATACAAAAATCGTATTCTGACACGAAGAGTTAACTACTTGTTTAAAAATGTTACTATTTGACGTAATTTCTGAACTATCTCTTTAAAAACAAACGAATAATAAATTTATCGAATTTCTAATAAAATATTTCTTTGAATATAAAATGTGCTTGAATCTGGAATTCTTATGCACTGTAAAAAAAAGTGTCAATCACTGTAGCCTTTATCCCACGACTAAATAAAGTCGTAAGTACTTAGAGGTGCTGAAAAGACCATTTTCTGCTCATTTTACAACCTAGGATAGAAAATTTCACTGGCTAAAGTTTCATTACCTCTCTAAATAACTTTCGGCTTTATAGACTTTCGATATTCCAATATGAATCAATTCAGTCCTCTGGCATCGTCCAGCACAATTTTATGTAGTTTTAATATTTAAAACCAGAGATTTCATCTAAAGTTATTAAAAGTACAAATAGAAAGTTGTATAAAAAATACTGTCAAATTATTTATTTTACGAATTACATTTTCTCACTTTAATTAAGCGAAGTTGCTATCTTTTAGAAATATTGCAGATACACTTTAGCTACATAAATATTCAGTTTAATATTTAAGACAATTGTTATAAGCAATTTGTACAAACAATTATTTTCATAAAGTGCTCAAAAGCAACAAAAAACTTTATATTGATGAAAAACCATTAGCTAAAATTTAACATTATTGTAAATATTCTAATAAATAAATTGTACTATTGTTTAAAGCAATGTTTTTCCTATCAAACAACTTTGAATTAATCGCTGCTGAAAAATAGAAATACTGTACATTTCTAATTATCTTTAAAAACAATATTATAAACAAATAAAAAAATGTTGCGTTTTCCATCGAGGAAAAAATTTTTCCTGCTAAAGCATGTTATAAACTCAGTGGTTATATTTCAGAAAGAAAGTATGAAACCACAGAATAAATAATTTTTTACTGATGAAAAACGCAAGATTTTTCTATTTGTTGATATATTGTTATCAAGAATACATAAAAATATATCAAATTTATATTTTTCTGCAGTTATTTATTCAAATTATTTTAATGAGAAAAACGTTAATTCGAAAAAAAGTACAATTTTTTCATTCGAATATTTTAAATGATGGTACTTGTTAACTAATGATTATTTTCTACTTAAAATAGTTCTCCTACAAGATATTTAGGCATTTTTAATCCACTGTTTTTTGTACAATTCGCTTTTTTTATCAAAATATGTACAATACATTTTTTTATCTTTCTTGATTGAAGAATCTTTCTTAGTTGAACATTTAAATCTACTGAATTGTAAAACAGTCTAATTTTTGCGTCCATGAAACTAAAGTTTTTTATGCTTCAAAAGTTAAAGATCCAGGAGCGTCAAAAATGGAGATCAAAAATAAATTTGTCTATTCTTTTAATTATTTTCTCTAGTGTTTTTTTAATAAAATAAAAATGCTTACATTTTTCTCTAAATATCATCAGGTTGAAAAATCAACATTTTGTTATTTATTCGTAAAAAATGGTATTTAGTAGGTTTTAAACAGATAATATCTTCTTCAAAAATTTCGAACTCTTTTTAATATCCATTAAAAAAATTTTTAATTTGAAAAAATAGCCTTGAGGTGTTAGTGATTTAAATTTGAAATCCTTCCAAATCGATAAAAGTTACAAATTAAAAGATTAATGCAGTCAGGAGAATTTCACTATTTAATAATTGAAAGATTTATAGTTCCACAATTTTTATTTTGAAGGATTCAAAAGAATAAAAAATAAGGAAATAATTTTTCAAAGTCAAACTTTAAAAATGAAAAGATTTTTGACCTAGACATTGAAAATAAGTTTATTATGTATTTGAAAACTTTCCAAAATATTGCAAATTTCAAAAACAATATAAAAAATTCAATTTCTTGTTCTGTATTATTAATTTTTGTTTGAGTTTTCAAAGTAATATCTTGAAGTTGTTCGATTTTCAGCTGATTATTAAAAGAAAATTAATCATTTGAAAGTGAAAAGTATTAAAGTTGAATATTCCAAGAATGAATAATAATTCTAAATGCCGTGTTTGAAATAAAAAGATTAGAAATTAAAAATTTCAAATTTGTGCTGTGAATGATTTATGTAATTTGTAATTATTAGAATTTTAGGGTAGTCAGTCGATTTTTCCGATTCATAAGTTACAATTTTTTAATTTGAATTGAAATAGTTGTATTATAAAAAGTATAAATTGCCAATTTTAAAACTGTTAATTTTTAAACGATTTAAATTTACATAAAATAATTGAAATTCTTGGTAATTCAATATTTTTTAATTTTAAAATAAATTCGAATTCGTTCAATTTTCCATGTAGAATACATTTTTCATTTTTGATATTTTCTATGTAAAACTACTTTAATAAAAAAAATTTTCAGAATAATTCAATTTAAAGACTTACAATAAAAAATGTTTCGATTTTGAATAGTAAAAAAAGGAACATTTATTTTTTTATATTAAACAAATTCGTCGAATCGATTTAATATTATATTGCAATGTTTTTCATGTAATGAAAGTTCAAAATTGTATAATTTCAGAAGCTTTTACTTTAAAAGATTTAATTATGTTGTCAATTTCACATTGAAAAATATCAATCACTCCGAATTAAATATTATTTGAATATAAAAGATTAAATTTCGAACACTCTTGATTAGAAATAATACAATATCAATTCCTTTGATTTTAAATTATCGATGAAAATTGTTTCATTTTGAATGCTTTGAATTCAAACTTGAAAAATTTCAACTACCTTCTCATGAAATTGAACATTTTTCAAAATTTTAGTCTAGTGGATTTTGAGAGAGCCTGATTTAAATTGTTTTAGTTTTAAACGATTTTATTTAGAAATGATAGGCGTTCAATTTATCTTTATTATTTTATTATTTAATTATTTTATCATCTTATTATGATATTATTTGTTACCATTATTCATTATTTATTTATCTTAATTTCATTTTATTTATTTTCCTTTTTTCAAAATGTTACCTAATCTAATTCGATAAAATAAATAATATACGGATTTTTGAATTTTATATAAAGTCATAACTAAAAAAATCGTTACTGATAAAAATAAAGCAATTACTTTTCTCAATTTGTTAAAGAAAAAAAAAACACGTAAAATTGCTCGCATGCTAGTGAATGGTAATTATCAATTACCAAAACAAGAACAACAAAAAAGAGATGCAATTAAGAAATATCTTCTCTTATGTGGATTCTATATAGCAAAACGAGACTCTAACTATTAATTAAAAAATTACTCGTCTCCTATTTCAATTAGATGTGAATGTGAATTCTTTCAAGAATGTTGTGATTAAGAGAAGCAATTAGAAAATACCTTCTTCAAAACACATTAATGTGTTCATTCCTCTTTCTATATATTTTTATATTCATCTGTTTCACTAAGTTCCAAAGAACCAGATAATACTTCCGCCTTTAGGAAATTTGCATTCCAATGTTTCCAATTACCTAACTTGAAAATAACTACATTGATCAGCATCAACTTCCGGAAGAACCCAGAAAAAGTCTTTATCCTTATTTAGCTTCTGTAATCTGAAATCTATACTTCCTCTTTCTTTTTTCTTCATCTTTACTCTTCAGACTGGAATATTCATGTTAGGCGAGGTTAGAAGAGAGAGAGAGAGAGAGAGAGAGAGAGAGTGAATTCACACCATTCTCATGGACCCCCCAGTAATTCTCTATTCATCTCCTCTTTATCTCTCTCTCTCTCTCTCTCTCTCTCTTATACTCATGTTTATCGCATTTCTCCCTCTTCTTTTGCCCCTTTGCAATGCACAGTTCCACATAATACTTGCTCATATCTCAGGATTAAAATCGGTCCAGTGAAAAGGAGAAGGGGAAAAGTCTGAGACATGTGAGAGAAAGGAGGGAAATAGAGATGGGATGGATGCGTGAGCATTTTGAATAATTACTAAATTATAGAGTTAACAACAATTCATTTTTGGAAGATATGATTCATTTTAAAGATAGTATTTTAGAAGAACAAGAAAAAAATCTGCCTGGGTCCGGATTTGAACTGGGATCGCCACTGTCCATGAGTGGAACGTTCCAATTAGGCCATCGAGAGATTGAAAAACGATAAGAAATTTACTTTTCATGGCCTGTGCAGTCGAAAAGTTTTTATATGTAAAAATTTAAATTCAAATAAAGTAACAGTTTCTTTTAGACGGGATAATAATTTTGCAAATTTCAATTAGAATTATTTTATTCGGGAAGCTTGCGGCAATCCTGATATCATATTATTTTTAGTGATGTATTTGCCTCGTATTTATTTTTGTCTTTTTTTCACTTGCTTCACTTTATCTACTATTTTGTTAGGAAATTCTTCGTTTTCGATTCAAAATTTAATTATTTTGATTAGGAATTCGTCTTTTCGGTTGAAAGATTCATCTCGTGTGGCAGAAATGCCAGCTTTTTTCGATTAGAAATGAAACTGTTTGGTTGATAATTAATTTCCTTTATTTGAGGATTCAAATCTTGTTGTTTTCTAATTCGTATTTTTTTGTCGAATGCGACTGATTTAAAAAAAATAGTTTCTGGTTCAAATATTTACTATTACACTATTGGTTGAGTATCAATCTTTTTTTGAGTAAAATTTTAAATATTCGATTGGAAATTGAACCGTTTTGTTAAAAAAAAAATTTGGTTAAAGATGAATAAGTTTAGTTGAAAATTTATTCTTCCCATTTAAATTTTTTCTTTCTGACTGAAAATTTAACTCTTATAGTTTATTATTTATCATTTCAGTTAAAAATTCATATCGTTGATCAAAAGAAACCATTTGGTTAAAAACTCGATTGTTCTATTGTTTTCTATTTTTTGTTGAGAATTAATTTTTTTAATTAAGATTTAACTTTTTGGGTTGAAATTGCAACTGTTTTTAGTTAAACATTTAACTCTTTTCTGATAAATTCAAGTGTGTAAAAACACATGCATATATTTTTTATTGATATTTTTTAATCCGACTATTTTGTTGAACGTTTTTTTAAAATAATTTTTCACTGAACATTACATTTTTTAATTTTTCCTTATAAGGTATTTTTAAAGTTAAAATTAAAGTATTTGCTTACAAATTCAACTGTTTTATTGAAAATTGACTCCTTTTTTTTAAAATTCAACTCGTGAAAAATTTAATTTTACCGTTGAAAATTAGTTTTTTCTGTTAAATATTAACTATTCTATTTTTGGTTAAGAACTCATTTTTTTGCTGAAAATTCAACTGATTTCATATAATGTTTCATCTTTTTTGTTTGTAAATTTGAATATTTTGTTAAAAATTGATTCATTTTGTTGAAAGTTTCTTTATTTTGTAGAAAATTTAATTATTTTCTTTAAAATATAGTTATTTTTTTGAAATTTCGTTATATTTGTGTGCATGAAATATTATGTTTATCATTGAGAATTCATCTTTGTGTTGAAAATTATTTTTTTTTCTGTTAAAATATTAACTATTCTATTTTGTGTTGAGAATTCATCTTTTTATTAAAAATTCAAATATTAAGTTTGAAAACCTAACTGTTTTATTTTAAAGTTTAATCTTTTTGTTTGAAAATTTGATGAATTTGTTAAAACTTGAATTATTTTGTTGAAAATTTAATTATTTGAAAAAATGGTATTATTTTCTTCAAAATATATATATATTTTTTAAATTCAATTTTGTGTTGGAAAATTAAATATTTTTTAAAATTTCATTATATTTTTGTGATATTGATATGATTTATTATATTTTTCATCCAGAATTCATATTGTTGTGGAAAAATCAACTATTTTTTGCTGAAGTTTAACGTTTTTTTTTTAATTCGACTATGTAGTTAAAATTCTAGTATTTGGTTTAATATTCAAATATTTCTTTCAAAATTTAATGATTTTGTTGAAGATTAAACCATTTAAAAAAAGAAATCTCTCTGGTGGAAAATTCAACTGTTTTAAAAAATTAATTAATAAATAAACAAATTTAATTCGAAATTGTTTTATTTTTATTTGTAGAATTATTTGAATATTTAAAATAAGAAATTTGAAGAAAAAAACGACTGAATCCTTTTTTTAAATTTAAGTTTTGATTTTTCGATTCTTTTAAAACTAAAAATTGTCTATGAAAGCTACGTTTTTACACCTAAAATATGTAGTAAAAAAGCTTTAATAAATTTTGTGTCTGATGAAAACTGGGTCTTCTATAGAGGTTTTTGTAGCGCAAATATGGGTTTTTTGTACCTGGGGTTATTGACAATTTTTACTCTGCAAAAACACTCTACAGAATTCAGTTATCTGATTTACAGATATTTTGAGCCAAGGAAGACGAAAATAGATCGAACTTCAAAAAAGTTTTATTCCATTCATAGTTTCGCTTAAATATTTTTTTAGGTTTATCAACATTTTTTTATTATTATTGTGTGCTACCAGAACATTATTAACCCATAAGAATATATCATTTGGAGAATATGAGTGAACCAATTATATTGACACTATCAAAACATTTTTCACATGAAATAACAATTTTCTATTTAAATTTTCTTATTTGGACATAATGAATTAAAAAAAAGAACTTGATCCATCATTTTCACTTTTAACTCAAAATAGCCGAGGGTAATCCAAAAGTTATATTCTGCAAAAGACATCTATGAAAAAGAAAGTTTAGGTTGAAGTTGGTTGAGGCTTCCCGTGAAAGGTTATTAAAAATAAAAAATTGGTTAACAAAAATCAGGGAACTTGAAAAATGAAGTTCTGCTGTCACCCAGTTTAAAGGAAAAACTGAGATTTTTTATTGCACCCAATTTTTTCTTCCTAAAGACCTGCATCTCGAACGAACTGAAAAGTAGCGCAAAATGATGAGTTTTCTCTGAAGGAGGCTCCGGTTGCGTTTCCCAGGGAACCTAATTTTGATAGACTTTTTTTAAAGACTTTTTGTTTTAAGTCATCGGTTGAAAAACTCTGTGAATGCCTAACTTACCAACCACACATTGCAAGCGGTTGGTCTGTGAATGCGCCTTCAGGTTGGTCTATTCAAGAGTTTTCAAAGGAACCCTTATTGGTCTCCACAGGTTGTGATTGGATTTAAAGTTCTAAAAGATACCAACTTTTAATCAAGCCGCAACTTTAGTGAACCCCCAGCTTTTTCTGTGTTACAGATCAAGCTTAATTATAATTTTGTGCAAGAATCCTATTGCCAATCTTCATACAAAGTAGACCTTACAAATACAGGGCAATTCATAGCTATTCCTAGCATGTAAGGTGCGCTCCTTCGATAATTTATCCTAATCGCAATATCATATTTTATCGTCACGTCGCGTTCAACTCATGATATGCAATAGTATGCGAGGATTTACCTGCAAAAATCGTGACTCGTGATCGTGACTCCAAGTTTGCCGGGGACTGATAGAGTCGAAGACTTCGGCGAGGTCGCGACCTCTTCGGGGCATCGATCGAGTCCTCTTGTCGCAAATCGCATACTATGTACGTACGTACGTCGGTCCGATCCAACATGGCGGTAAGGAGTTCGATCCACACTTACACATTTATATTTTATATTTGCGCGTACACATATATACATATGAACACACACTCGACTGTCGGGGGCGAGCAAGTGAAAATATTGACAGAAAACAGCGGGTTCAAGTTAATTAAACCAGAGCGAGATCTTGTTTCTAGGAGTGTCTCCTTCACCTCTTAATTCTCTGAACTGTGTGTCCATGTTTGTCTGTGTGCACATGTGTGTTATACTTCGAGTGGTAATTTCCTGATGGTATGTCCGCGGGGTCACTGGAACGGAAGCGGACAAACATTGCCCGAAATACCCCAGGAGACGTTTGTTCTTTATCGGAACTTGCACTAATTAATTTTGCTCATCAACGCCTCTATCGACACTTTTTTTAGGATAGAAAAAACTGGGATTTTTATTAGAACCAATTTTCACAGAAAAAAAACAGAGGGTTTACTAAAGTTGCGGCTCAAATCAAAGTTGGTGTCATTTCGAACTTGAGCTTCAATAGATACCTGTAAAGAGCCAAAAGGGTTCCCTTAGAGCCCTCTTGTAAAAGAACATGAAGGCGCATTCACATGCCAAACGCTCACAAAGTAGGCCTGGTAAGTTAGGGATCAATTTACAGTTATCGACCGATGATTTGAGATGAAAAGTTTCTTGTATATGAATATGCCTTTATGTTGACGACTTTGCTACATAACCTGAAAATGATATTTATCTGGTCATTATATCTATTTTAATTGCGATATTATTTCGTAATTTCATTATGTCCATTAAGTTATGTCCATCAGAGCTCGATAACATTTGAATTTGAGATCAAATTTATGTTCTTAATTTTTAAAAATGTCGAAGTGGGCAAAGCGAAAAATATGTTCTTCATAAATAGACGGAATTACAATTAGTATCATTTAAAACATAAACTAATCTATCATTTAGAGCTTATTTATCGTTTTGTGCTCGTTTTCATTAAGTGGGGTTTATTTTTTCTGCAGCTCCTTTGGGACTAAAAATGGGTTCTAATCGAAACCTCAGTTTTTTCCGTTTTGGGTTCCTAAGGAGCTGCGACAAAAGGAAACCCTTTTGCTGAAATGGATGCCAAAGAGATAAATTTGTTCCAAAAGAACCACCAGTTGGACATCCAAAGGAACCCTATTTTAATTGACTTTTTCTAAATAACATATCAGTGGGTCAGTGACCGTACTTATATTACGTAACAGCTCGAGGAAGGGGAGGGGGGATTTTGTTACGATTTTTTAGGGAAGGGAGGAGGGGGTCCTTCACTTATGTACGTGATTTTTTCAAATTTGCAAAAAGTTTTTCCAGAAAATGATATTTTTAGTTATAAATCTTATTATTTGTTTAAAAATTGAGCAATTTTCTTAAAAAGACATCTTTTATGGTTGAAAATTAAATTATTTTGTTGAAAATTTGTCTTTTTAGGTTAAAAATTCAACACTTTTCGTAGAACATAAACCTTTTCTTCAAAATGCATATTCTGTTGCTGATTAGTCAACTGAAATATTTTTTTTTAAATGAAAACTGTTTTTTTCTGAAAATTTGGGTTCTTGAGTTAAAAGTTTATCTTTGTAATAGAAATATTGCAACCTTCTTGGATGAAAATGCAACCTTCTTGTTGAAAATTAAACTGATTCCTAGACAATTTACTATTTGCCGTTTTTTTACAAAATTCGATAACTTTTCCAATTTTTATGATTTTTGAACTAAAATTTAACTGCTTACTCTTGAAAAATTCACTTCTACATCTAAATCAACGTAATAGTGTATGCTTACAAAAAATATTAATTAGAGCGGACAGTTGTTTTCTTTTTGAAAAAAATAAAAATACGTTTGTTGAAAATTCATTCCTTTTGGTTAAAAAACCATATTTTTATTGAAAACTCAATTTTTTTCTTGAAAACTTATTTTTTGTTTAAAAATTCATATTTTCATCCTGGAAGATCAACTGAAATCTGCTTTAGCAGAAAACTGAACAATTTTTTTTTTTTAAATTGATCTTCTTGATTGAAAAATTAACCTGTTTTAGTAGAAATATAATTTTTTACATTCTCATCCTAATGAAAACGTGTTGGTTTTATGTGAAAAATGACTTTCGCGGACTCCATCATATGTCGACGTTTTCAGATCCCCTGAGTCAGAAAAAATAGTTCTTACGTCGATGCCTGACTGTCATCGTTGTTGTCGTTGTTGTCGTTACCGTAGTAGTCTGTAAAAACGGTAACACTTAAAACGATTATTCTATTGAATTCCCCTTTAGCAAACTATATTAAGATATGAAAAGAAAGGACAAGTTCGTTAGCCAGCTTGTTTTGAAGAAATTTTAAAAAGTTAGGGCATTTTGAAAATTTTTAAGGCAACTTTTTTAATATTTGAAATTTGTTTCGACAGCTATTTATAGTAGACTGAAATACGAGCAGTTTATCCTCATTACTTTTTTTTAAATCAAATTAAAAATGACCAAAGTTATAGAATTTTTAAAATCCAAAAAATCAAACGAAAATGAACATTTGCAGCCAAAAAAACCGGTTGCATCGGAAAAAGTCAAGAAAAAAAAGAGTTACTTTTTCAAGGTCCTACAAGATTGCTTAAAGAACTTTTTAAATTTTGCTAACAAAAAATAAAAAATTTTAATTTTTATCGCAAAGAAACTATTGAAAAAGCAGTAGCTCCATTTAATGGAAAACAAAACAAGATACAAAAAGAAATAGATTCACAGAAACTGTGCATCTAAAAAATAATAGCAAATTTTTCAGGAATTACTTTTTTGTAGGATAAGTAGTTTTTGTTTTATTTTTGAAAAACAACATTGAAAATAAGAAAATTATAATTGAGTACAACCATATAAGGTGCGTGAATAAGAGAGACAACATTTATTCAACCAAAAAAGATTTACAAATTTTTCACGAATATTTTTTCGATAGGAAGCGTAGTTTTGTGTTAATCGTATAAAATGATTTAAAAAAAGTAAGTAAATAAAAACAAGGTTTTAAGAAAAAGACTGTTTCAATTTCCATACATATTATGAATTCTCATGATATAAATTCACTAAAATAATACATGTTTCAGTGCAGTTAAGAAAAAAATTTAAAGCAAAATAAGAAACAAATATTAAAGTAATCATGACTGTTGAGCATAATGTAGAAAATTTTACATTTTGTACAAAATCGAGTGCAAAGCACAAGACACGTGATGAGAATGTGTTTGCTAAAGCCGAAAGAGCTTTAACAAAAGAGAGTTCACAATAGACAAATTACAGTTGTCGCTTCCTTGATCTTTAATTTTGAAAGGTCTCTCCACGAATTTGGGAGAAATGCAAAGACCGATCGCGAATATGCAAATATACGAATCTGAGAAAAATACAAAGTCCGAGCCCGACGAGAATTTGCTCGCGCGGCATGCAGATTTTTTAAAATGAAAATGCAACTTTTTGGTTAAAAATTCTTCTTCTTCGCCTGAGTATTCCCCTATTTTGTTTGAAAGATTTGGTTGAATCACTTTTTGAAACAAACATTTTTTTTTAAGATTGATATTTTTAGTTCAAAATGCAACTACATTGTTAGAAATTTATTTTTTTGGTTAAAGGCTTATGCGTTTGGTGGAACATTTACCAGTTTAGTGGAATTTTCAACTGAAAAATATCAATTTTTAATTTCAAATATTAATTCTCTGAAAAAAATGGTATAATATAATTTGATCCTGAAGAAATTAGTTGTTAACCAAACAACAGGATTTTTTTAACAAAAGAATTGAATCCTCAAAGAAAAAGATGAATTTTTAACGAAGAACTTTATTTTTCTACTAAAAATCACGAATTTTCAACAAAATTCTGAATTCCCAAATTCTCTATCAAAACAGATGAGTTTGTTACCAAATAGTTAAATATTTAAGGAAAAAAGATCGGGTTTAGATTAAAACGATTAATTTGCTGACAAAAAAGAAAATTTGTTAAAAAAATAATTGAATTATCAAGTAAAAAAGATCAATTTTCTATGTAAAATATTAATTTTTAAACAAAAATGGTATAATTGATATTTCTTGTACAGGATTTGGTTTTTTTGACTAATTAAAAACCAATTTTTAACAAAATAATTGAATGCTGAGTGAAAAAGATTAATTTCAAACCAAGAATATTACTTTTCTACCAAGAATGACGAATTTTCAACCAAATCTATAGAGTTTCAAACAAGTATATGATTTTTAACTAAAAAAAATCATTTTTCAACAAAAAATAATAGAATGAGATTTTACCATTATAGAAATTAATTTTTTAACAAAAAATAAGAATTTTAATAAAATAGTTGAATTCTCAATCAAAAGGGTTAATTTTAAACTAAAGCAGATGAAGTTTCAATTATGAACTTAATCAGATAGCAATTGAAAATATTCATAAGGTTTATTTTCTACGAAAACAAACGAATCTTTAACAAAAGCAAAATTAAATTTTAATTAAAAATATTAATTTTTAACCAAAAATGGATGGTCAAATTTTCCCTTCAATAAATTAATTTAAGAAAAAAGAATTGTGAACATAATAGTTGAATCTTCAATTAGTAAGATGCATTTTCAACCAAGAAGCTTAATCTTCTACTGAAATAGACGAATTTTTAACAAAATTCATATATTTTTAAACAAATAGTTAATTTTTAACTAAAAAAGTTCAAACTCTAATTAAAAATATTAATTTTATAAACTTCTGCACTTCAAGTCGCAGAATCTATCAGGAAGGGAATTATGTTTTTTTTAGTTTAAAGTTTGCGAGAAGTATTTTTCCGATAAAAAAAATTATTTTAATTTCGACATCTATGGTTAAAAGATTAAGATTAATCAATTAAGATTAATTAAGATTAATTCTGTTACTTTTTCTTTCTTTTTTGACTGAAAATTGTTTCTTGGTTGAAAATTTCTCTCTGGGTAGGAAATTGATTTTGTGAGTACACATGAAAAAAATAAAAATTTATTGCTTTTGGTAGAAAATTTGCCTTCTCGGGTTAAAAACTCAACAATATTGTGGACATTTTTCTTTTTCCTGTGATGGTTCTAGCGCTTCGCTCTTGATTATTTGATAGATCCATCTCGCGCTTTGCGCTCGTTAATTTATTTAACTCACGCTACGTAATTAGTCTTTGCATATCCCCCACAATTATTCATATAATTTTTTTAATTAAGTACGTAATTTTTAGTTTCCAGAAATTTGTTGCTAGTTCTTTCTAGTAGAATTAGGCAGGGTGTCCGGGTACTTCATATTCAAAATTCTCTGGGTTTTCATAGACTAACTTTTCATTTCCCTGGGTCATTAATATTCAAATACACCAAACTCTCGCTTTCAGTCCAGTGTCGGGGGTTGACTTCAAATGGCCTTGGACTAATTTCGGGTGCATAAGAACGTAAACAATGAGGGCGAGAGTTTGGTGTGTCAGCATTTTAATCTTTTAATACTTTTAACATAGAATCTTTTATAAACGGAATAGAACAGTATTTAAGACAAAAATTTCAAATTTATCAAATCATTTTAAGCCTAAAAATGTCTTTTCAACTATGAAAGATAATTTTTTAACAAAATGCATAACTATTCAGCAGAAAATTAATTTTCCACGAAACTGATGCAATTTTTACACAACAAACCTTTATCAAAAAATAAATTTTTAACAATACAGTGTAACTTTTACCCATGCAGTCGAATTTTTAATTCAAAAAGATTGGTTTGCAACAAAGTAGTTAAACTTTTAATCAAAGAGATGAATTTTAAACCTAGAATATAATCTCGGAAAAAAATTATTTTTAAACAAAGTGGTTCAACCAAATCTTACGAACAAAATAATTGAATTCTCAAGCAAAGAAGAATCATTTTTAGCCAGAAAGTTGCATGGACATAAAAGAAATGAAATTTCTACTAAAACAGATGAATTTTCAAATAAAAAAGTACCTTTGCAACAAAAAAAATAGTTACATTTTCTCTCAAAAAGGTTTCAGTTGACTTTTCACGATCAAAATATGAATTTTGGTATAAGAAATAAGTTTCTGCGAAAAAGTTGAATTTTTAATCGAAAAGGACGAATTTTTAACCAAAAAGGATCACTTTTTAACAAAAATGTTGAATTATCTACCAGATAGTTGCATTTTTATTAAAGAAAATATGAAATTTCTTGAAAAACAGATGAAGTTTTTTTTAACAAAAAACGAATTTTCTAGAAAAATATTGGAATTTTTATCAAAAAAAGATACTATTTGACTTTTTAAGATAAAAATATGAATTAATTCACAAAAAATAAGTTTTTAAGAAAAAAATCGAATTTTCAATCCGAAAAGACCAGTTTTTTCAATCGAATAGGATAAACTTTTAACAAAATAGTCATTCTCTACCAAACAATTGCACTTTTATCCAAGAATGATTGAATTGATACTGAAACAAATGAATTTTTAATCAAAAATGAAAACATTTTTTTCAAGTTTAACTCTTATCCAGTAAATATTTCAGTTCATTTTTCAACACCAAAATATAATTATTAAACAATAAGTATAAACAAGTAAATAGACAAACTTTCAACAACAAAGAAGAGTTGAATTTCCATTCAAAAAGATTTCAATAAGATGTTTCATTACGTAGCAGAAGATCTCAACTGTCTCCTAACACTTCTATTTTCTGATCCCTAGAAGATAACGCATGTAGTCTAAAAGACGCCTATTTTACACATCAGTTTAGTTAACTTTAAATTATTTTACAATCAAGATAAAACGAATGCCTTAGCAGAGATAGCGTTGTATCAGTAAAAATATATTTCTGGTCGAAGATTTTTTTTCTATGTATTATGATTAGGCATGCTAATTGAACAATGTCATGTAATATCAAGTTGAATTGAACTCTCTTAAATATGTTTCAATTCTCTTAAATTATTTTAAATTTACTTAAAATTTGAAGATTTGAACGGTTCAGGAGGTTAAAGATTTCTTGCAATCTTATTCGAAAACCGTTTGAGTCTTATCTAAAAAAGTGGCGATTAACTTTTTATTACTCCTAGTGATTTTGTGTCTTAAATTTGAAATCTAAATTTACAAATAATCGATTTTTAAGATGTTTAAAATTACTTAATTTTAAACTTTATATATAAAATTGATCAAAAAGGCAAAAATAAAAAAAATCACTCAAATAAATTTCAGAAGAAAAACCCTATAGTGAATATTAAAAAATAGTTAAGGTTTTATGGACATATTTTTATTTAGAAATAATACGCATTTAAGAAAATTGAAATTCAATAAAAACTACAACCTTTTTCTAAGACGGATTTGACAAATTCAAATTAGAAGTTAATTTTATAAGAGTTTCAGGATTTGAAAGTTTTTGCGATTTTCATCAAGAACCCTTTGTGCCTTGTATAAAAAAAGTGGTGCTACTATATATCTGGAAAATCCTGTAGTCATTGTGGATGAAAACCTGATTAACTTTTTATTACTCCTACTGGTTTCACGTTTTGGAATTGAAATTTACAAATTATCTATATTTAAGATGTTTAAAATTACTTAATCTTTCACTTTATCACTAAAATTTAGCAAAAAGGTCCATTAATCATTCGCAAAAATTTTAGAAGAGAAACCCAATCTTGAAAATTAAAAAATAATTGTGGCTATAATTTTTTATTGTACGTAGTTATTTGCATATTTAAGATTTTTATAGAAACTCTATCATTTAACAATAATACGTACTTTTGAAATTAAAATTGAATCTAAACTGTGACATTTGTTCACAGTGGAAGATAAAAGACAAAAATGCAAGTTACTACATTTAAACCGAAAATGATTACCTGAACTGTTTTTTTTGTCAATTGTATAAGTCTAGGTATCTAAAAAATTTAAAAAAATTGTATTCTGTTTTTTTATCAGTGCACGTTTTATGACTTTCACATAACACTCCACTTTTAAAAGGAATCTGTATTATCATCAGAGAATAACAGAAATTTGGAATCGAACCAACGAACTTCCTTTTGCCGGTCAGGTGCTTTTCAAAAGAAGAATCTTTTTTTAGAAATACACAGTGTTTATAAATGCATTCTGTGGTACAATTCCCAGCGGAGTGAATGAGAAGGTTTTTCTTTTAGAAAAAATTTAATTAAAATATTTTTTTAATTCATAGCTTCATCTAGTCAAAAAAGAAGTTAAGAATTTATCTTGTTCTCTAATAATAATATAGATTTTTTGAAGAATTTGACTTGTAACAACTGGCGAAATAATGTGTGTATTTCTGAAAAAAGATTCTTCTTTAGATCTCTCTAGCAGCTTAAGGGAAATGCACCTGACTGGCAATCACAAGTTCTGTGCTTCGATTCCCAGCGGAGCAAAGAAGATCTTTTTTTCAGAATTTTTTTTTTAAACTAAAATTTAATAAAGTTTTTATTAAAATAAAACGACCGCTTGCAAATCTTGACATTTCTGACGTAAAAACTGTCCCATAGTTAATTTTCTTCCAACCAATTGTTTAAGATTATTAAAAGTTCAAGTTACTAGTGTAGAAAAACTTTATCAATTTTAATTGTTTCTTACAAAATTAAATGCATTTGGATTTCACGATCTTCCTCCTACCCAGTGTTTTGTAAAAATGAGGAACAACTATAGCTTTCATGGAATTCTCGAGCCAATGGGTGCTTTAATAATACTTTACTGGATACGTCAAGAGAAATAGCATAGTATGTACAATACCCTTTTTATACAAATAGCATACCGAAATTTTCGTGTATATCTTGAAAGTGTTGATTCACTTCCTGTTTATACTCCTGCTGTTCATGGTCCAAAGA
>NC_046663.1:62541368-62554623 GCF_010883055.1 Belonocnema kinseyi | reverse complement strand
ATGCTCTTTGGACCATGAACATAATTCCATATATATATAATCAATTTTATGTAAATCACTCTTTCCGAGTGTGCAATGTAGAAAACCACAATCAACGAGGGTAAGTAAATTGCTAAATCGTACTGAATATTTATCTTGAATCGAAAGCTAGCCTTCAAATTAAAATTCATTTGAAAAGTTGTTACAGATTGTGTGTTTTAAAATATTTTGAGCTTGAATTCTGTTAAAAATTTTGAAAAAATTATTCCAAATCTCATTTAATTAATATGGATAAATTATGAATTTCCAAAAAATTCAGTATGCATATTTCTATCTAAAAAGTTAATTGCGCTGTAGAGTGAATTAATATCGAATTGTAAAATATTCATAAATTAAAATCAAGAAACAAAATTTTGGATTAGAATTTTGATCCAACATTCTTAACTATTAATTGTAAGTACACATGCTCAAAAAAAGAAAAATATCAATGCAAGAAATTGCACTCGTAGGTACAAAGGATAATAACACATAATTAGATTCAAGCGAACCAAATTTTGATTCCGCGAATTTAGGAGAGTCAAATCCTGATATAACGGATTCAGAAGCAGAGTAAATTAATGGCGTAGAAGAATGATTTAATGATGAACCTGATGAAATGAAACAGTTGCGTATTTTAGCTGTAACCAAATGAATGGAGCGGATTTCGTAAAGAACGAAGACAAATAGAATAAATAATGTATTGAGTTTTTTTCTTCCTATTTGTGCTAATATTTGACACTTGACAAAAAAATACAGTTCAATTCACTCATTTTCCGCGTTATCAAATTATTATTATTGTAAACAAAATTATAAAAACATGGAAAATTTTAAAAATAGTTTCTGACGGGAAATTGGCACTGGTCGGGCGGTCAGGTTGGGCGTCAGATCGGGCTCCAATCGGGCCGTGTATTTCATCTGTGATCGGGCCCAGGTCGGTTTTCCAGATGTGGGCCAGATTTGACCTGGTCTGGGCCACAGAAATATTTCTACACGGGTTAAATTAAAAATATTATTATCGTAGAAAAAATTCAATTTGTCATTATTCTAACGATTTATGTTAATTTAGAAAAATTCATTCTACTTTGTCCACAGTAGTAGAGCATATGAGTGCAAATAATTATCGTGTCTATTTTAAACAGCGAGTTTCGGTGAAGAAATATTATTTCATTTGGCACAGGGAATTTTTGACATAGAACGGCAAGTTTTTTTAAGAATTAAAACCTGGAATTTAGACGAAATTAGTTTCAAAACTCCTTGTTTCACGTCATAATTCGTCACAATTTAAAATTTCCTCCTTCCAAATTGAAAAAAAAGAAAGTAATTCAAGTAGTTTTTAGAGAAGTATTATTTCGAACAGGAAATATTTCTGAATTTTAATTTAATTTCTTTTTAAGTTTCCGCTATGAAGTTATCTTCTTTTTCTTGAACATTCAACTATTTGTGATTAAAAGCTATAAAAACTTTGGTTAAATTTTTTTTTAGGGTTCAACCACTTAATTGAAAATTCGTCTATTTTCAAAAATGTAACTACTTTTTTGAAAATCAACTTTTGAACTAAAAATGTTACTCTTCTAGTAGAATAATTAAATATTTTTGTGAAAATCCTTTTTTTTTAAATATATTTTTACGGAAAATGCAACTATTTGGTTAAAAATTGATATTATTCATTAAAAAAATTAATGTTAATTCTTAAATTCATGTAATTTGTGGAAAATTCGTCTTTTTTTGTAGAAAAATAATCTTATGGGTTGAAAAAAATTTTTTTGTAGGTATAAATCGATTTCAATTATTCCAGTTAGAGATTCATCACATTAGTTGAAAATTGATCAATCTGGTCAAAAGTGAATTTTTCAACTGAAAATTTCACCGTTTGAATTTAAGCTGACAATTGCCTTTTTTAGTTTAAAATTTAATAATTTGGATGTAAATTTTATTTTTTTTTAAATTGAAAATTAACTTCTTTCGTTCCAAAGTCATGTATTTTATTTGAACAAATTTTTTTTGGTGGAGAATTATTTCTTTTCTTTTAGAGTTAATCTCATTGTTTGAAAATTTTTATTTTTTGTTGAAAATTCAAGTTTTCCAGTTAAATATTCATAATTTTAGTTCAAATTCATCTTTCAGGCTAGAAAAGAAACTTTTTTACCAAAAATGTAACTATTTTATTAAATATTTATTTCTTTTTTGAATGAAAATAATTTTTTCTTAAACCTAAAATACTAGTCCATTTGAATATTCCATAATTTTAGTTAAAAATAAATTTTTTGGTTGAACATTCATTTTTTGACTAAAAATTTAATTATTAAATTTTTTATTAGAAAGTTATCTTTCTTAGTTGAAAATTTGACTTTTTGGTTTAACATTGATTTTCATGACTCAAAACTTAATTATTTAAGTATCAAAAATATATTAAATATTGTGGCTATCAACAAAGTCTTAAGGGATCACAAAAGATTTTCAGTAATTTGAAAGTATAAGTATGAAGTTGTATCAAAAGACTAAACAGCATTTCAAAAAATTACAAAATTTTTTTAGTTTTACTGAGATTCACAAAGATTTTTTAGGGAATTAATGAGATCTCAATAACTTCCGAAAGATTTCAAGATATTTCAACAGTTTTATATTGCAAGGGACTTAAAGTGGTGTAAAATAGAACGAAGGCTCTCGACGATTCCCAGGAAAAAAAATTAAAAACCAAAATTTCCTTCCCCAATTCAATAAAAATGTTAGAAATATATAATATTTCTTAAAATTTAAGAAATTGAAATTAGATTAAAATCAAATTAATATATGGAATTCCTGAAAGTAAAACCAAGAATTCAACCATCATATTTGGACAATTACCATGAAATGTTCCTATTGTAATTTGACAAAAAGATCCTCGTAAACAATTTTTCCTAAAAAAGAAAAAAATTTTTGGACAAAAATAAAAAAGACGAGAGAAAAATGAAAAGGCAAACAACCAAATCCCCTTCATTCTCTTTTTTATTTCTTTCTTCTTTCTTATTTTTATTATCATCATATTACAATAAAAAAATTGTAAATAATATTAAATATATTAACAAATGTTTTTTATTGTGATTTGATAATAATAAAACTAAAAAATAAAATTAATGCGATTTGGTTTGATGCCTTCTCATTTTTTCCCTCTTTTTAATTTTTGTCTATACATTTTTTTCTTTTTTAGGAATTTTTTTTAAACAGAATCTTTTTCAAATCACAGTATGAAAAATATAATGGAGGTTATTCAAATTTAGTCGTTAGAGTCTTGGTTTTATTTTCAGGAATATTTCTTTTCCAAATATGAGCACAAAATTTTAATAAAAGTCCCTTTCCTCATCGCAAGAAAAACGTGAAAATTACCAAATTATTTCCCCTTTTAGCGAATAAAACTGTTGCAAATATAAAATGGGATTCTTTGAATTTTAAATGAAATTGTAAACAGAAACTCTATTTTCTAATTAAAAAATAGTAATACCAAAGAAAAAATAGTGTAGAAAATTACCCTCTTTCATCTCAAAGCAAATGTTGAAAATACAAAGTTTGAATCCATTCAACCTAATAACCACATTAGTTACATTAAGTTGTTTTCCCATTAAGCTATTAGAGAGATCAAAAGAGAAACCTTTTTTCAGAAATACATTTATTTACGTCAAATTTGATAATACGAGTATTTTAAAGGAATCCGTGTTATCATCAAAGACAGTTACCACAGATCAATGTGTAGATACCATTTCACAATCCACGAAATTAGAAATCAACAATATCGATCGAGTTAACTCTTCAGATAACAGAAAAAAAATGCTTAACGTAATTTCTGACTATAGATGGTAAATAATTTTTTTTTAATTTTAAATTAAATTTTGTTAAAAAAAATAATATATTTTAAAATTAAATTTATCTAGTAATGCCTTCGAAACTGTCGATGAACTTCCTATCCCATTCTTGAAGAAATTAAAGACGCGGTGGGGCATAATGAGTACAATAATAATTACAGGCAGGAATTAATTTAATATTATGAGTAAAATAAAAATGATGGAATTCCGTATTTTTTTATTAATTACTAATTTTATAAGCAGACACGAAATGTTGGCTTTCTCGTAGCGTCGATTTCTCGTTACAAACAATATACAGTCAGTAATATATCATAGAAGGTTTTCGATCGAATAACAAACCACTTAATCACGAATTAAAATTTACCATTGCTATGAAGAAATCTAATGAAAAAGGGAACATACAAACTATCTAATCAAAACTGTGTAAAAGATGTATCATTAATTGTAAGTCTTCTTATATTCTTATTATATTTCCATAGAAAAATCCCTTTTTTCTGATAAACTGGTAAAATACCTTACGGAAATATGCAAATGTGAATCATTATTAAAAATTGATACTTGCAAGTTTTATGAATTTTATAATTCGTAGCCAAAATATTATTCAAAATACTGCAGTGGTACAAATTATAAATTGTAAAAAACACTTAATTTGTATATTAATTATAAAATTGTTAATAGCAACAATAAATATTCACTTTTAATACTGTATAATTTTTCTCTCTACTCGCTTTCTTCAATTAATTATTGTTTTTTGTTATTATTGTCCACATTTTGTTCCATCGGAACTTTATTAATTAAATAATTTATTTTCGGATCTACCTGATTATTTTCGAATATACATATGAAAGCTGTGTTCCACCATTTTCGCCAGTAATTATAATTACTGGCGAAAATTTATAGTCCAAAAAGGTCGATGCATTGGCTAATGTAAAATAATATTAATACACTTGCGTGAAAAATTAATTATCTCTAAAACGTAAAACTAACATATTAGGCAACATAAAAAATATTAAATTTTTACGCAATGGAAGAAATAAACATTTTCTGGACACATCATATATTAATAATATTTTATCTGCATAGTTTGTATTATTTGTTTTTCTATTACATTTCTTCATTTCATTAGTCAGGTTCGAGCACTATAAACAATATTGTATTGATAATTTAGCTTATTCGTTATTCTATGATTGTAATTTGTCATGCCACCGTGACGAACACATAAATTGTTTACGATTTGTAATCAGGAAGGGTAAAACTCAAATATCATAATATTACATATACGAAAACTATCAGAATTTCTGTTTTTAATGATGTTCTCAAAAATCTGCGTTAAACATTTTTTCCTACATGTCGAAAAAAGTGAGGATTCTTCATGCTCTGTTCTTTACCGTGGTTGTTATTTTAAATTAATTGGTAAATATTTTTAAATTGAACCTTTAAACCATTTAACAAGTGAGAAGTTTTTCAAGATTGTGTCGTAGAAAAATGAAGTCACGCACAATTTTCATTGTTCCCTTTAAAAGTAATGATGAAATTTAAACATCCTAATTCTTCAATAATTTTTCTATGAATTTTAAAAATCAATTATAACTTCAAATTTGTCCTTGGGACCTCTTAAAACTTTCTTCTAATCAAAAAATCAAATAAGAAGCTCTTTAAAATCTTTTAAACTATATTTGTTTTGTTGCAATATACCATGGCTTAAAGGTATATTGCAAAAAAAATATAGTTTAGAAGATTTTAAAGGGCTTTTGATTCGATTGTTTGATCAGAAGAAAGTTTTTAGAGGTTTGGAGGACAAATTTAATTTTTATGATTGATTTTTAAAATTCATAGAAAAATTATTGAAAAATTAGGATGTTTAAATTTCTGATTTTCTCGATTTTAAATTTTATTATTGACAAACCTATTGTCAATTGTTAAAAAGCTTTTGAATTTTTACGTCTAAGAAGCCCTAGTAGACATATTTGGGACTTCTTGAGGAACATATATTTCTGATATATTGCAAAAATATCTTGCGACCTTTCATTGTCAGTGTATCAGGAATTAAAAATTAATCCATTGATATTTTTTCTTACAAAATTAAATTCGCAGGCTTCTTCGAGCGAAGAATCAGAGTTTGGTATGTTACTTTTAATATAGTCCCTCCCCATCATTTTTAAAATTTAAAAGTAAATAGGCATTTCAATAATAAGACGTATCTACGCCATATTTTGAGATACAAACAACAAATTTTTTTGAGACCTTACGATCCTTTTAAGTGAACTGAGATAATGTATAAAGTAATAAAATAAAAACGATAAGTATTTTAGAAATAATGAAAGGTAAACCTCATTTTCTGTTAATAAGAACTAAATGAAAATGTCTTTTTAAAACCCCTTAAATTAAAGGATATTTTCCCAGCAGGTCCGAATTGAAAAAAGATTTTTATTTTTCATTTTTCAATTGATTTCTGCAGAAAGTTTCCCTTCGCATGGATCGATGTAGATGGAAAAAATTATACATCATGCAACTCGAAATTAGCAGTATGTACAATTTAAAACTTTGACCTTGAAAATATTTTCAACGATATTTCAAATATTAATTTATTAATACAACTGTTTCAAACACCTCCATACATTTTTATTTACCGATCCGTAGGAGATAACGCCTGAAGTATAATAAATAACAAAACACCTATTTCCAACAACGATTGTACAATCTTTTGAATAAAAAAATAACTGTTTATTTTTTCAATCTTCCAAAGTAAAATCTTATTAAATGTTGAATAATTATATTTTTTAAATTTTGATTGTAATTTGTTTTATATTTCAAAAACTAAAATTCATAAGTTCTCCACATTATTTCAAATTTCTTGAAATTATATTCTACAGTCAAGTAAAAACTGAAGCCTTAGCAGAGATGAAGTATGCTTACAGTTTGAATATAGATTGCAGAACAAACATTCATTATTTCCGCTGAGGATTCGATTGATGTTACCATGATGACAAACTACTAGTTTTTTTATTTCTAATTGATAACATAAATCGGGACAAAATTATGATATAGTTCTTACCACTTAACTCCATTGACAAATTATATATTATACAATATTATATCATTGTCGACGTATTCCAACGCTGAAATGAAAACAGCGAATATCACAAAAAATAATATTTTCGAGGATTTTATAACTATAAAGTGAACCATTATTACATTTCCGTAGCAAAATTAATTTTTGGATAAACCAGTTTAAAATGCCTTGTAGGAAATATCCAAAGGTGTCTGATAATTATCATCCTAGTCTCAAATCGTAAAAGAATAAATCATTGAATAAAAAATGTAATGCTAATTACAAACTTTTATGTTACAAAAAATGAAAATATGCCAAAAATCTGTTTAAAATTAGTGCTCTGGAAGAGAATAACTTAAATAACAGAATAGTTTATAATTACAAAATATAAGAATATTCATTAGAAACGCTGTTCTAATAATTTGACGTTAATTATTATTTCCTACATTAAACAAAAAATGAGGATCCTTTCTTCTTTTTTTTACTCTAGTCGCTATTTCAAATTCTATTAGTAAGTATTGTAAAATTGCACTTTTAAACCAATTAACCAGTGACCATTTTGTAACCTATTCGTAGTGCTATTAAAATCAATTTAAACTTTTCTATTATCGATAAGATCGTGTATTGAAAAAATGAAATCACACAGTCTTTGCATTGTTTCCTTTAAAAAAAATGTATTGTTTTTAGAAGTCACTAGAACAAATAGGAACATTCGATTATTTATATTACTATGTTTAATGTTCCTGGTAAAACGATTTTTTCGCTATTTCTAATATTCTCAATCTTTTTTGGTAAGCTTTGCATGAAGCATCACTGATGAATTTGAAATGCGATAAATTTGTCGGAAATAATGCTAGATTAAGAAAAAAATGGTAAATAAGCCTATGCAATTGTACATCTGACGAGCCTTAGTGAGTAACGCCTACCCCGAAAGGGAAATAGCTTAATGGTATAATAATAATTTAAAAAAATTGACGACGAATCAGAGTTGGGTAAGTTACTTTTTCTTTAAGTATCTCGATATCGTTATTATACTGAGAAAACCAAAAGTAACTTAGCTTCTTGATAGTCTCTTTTTTAAATCGAGAAAAAAATTAAGTTCGATGGTATAATATATGTTCATGCATTATCATAATTGCAACCTATTCTGGTTACAAATTCATCTTAGCAAATAGAAAATTTCACTATCTTGGTAAAAAGATATTTTTTTCTTTACTTATCCACAGAGGATAACGCATGTGGTCTGATAGCAATAATATAATAAAATGATATGAAATTACTGTAATAACAAATTTTGGTGATAAAAGCATAAATGTTTATTCTTAGAGTCTTCCATGGCCAAAGTTTATTAATTGTCGAATCGCTACGGATTGAAAATTTTGATTGAAATATTTGTTATATTTAACAAATTTAGATTTATATTGCCTGCACATTAGTTCAGGTTTCTGATAACGGTTCTACAGTGATCTAAAAATTCATGCCTTAACAGATATAGCTTTGTATCAGAAAAAATAGATTTCTGTCCGCAGATTTTTTCTCTCTATATATTAGTATCTCTGCTGAGGCCTCAATTCCCGTGCAGAAATGTTGGTGTGGCGACGGTCGGGTTCCGATCGGGAAAACTGTGGGCTCCATAGGGAAATCTGTTTAGCGCCAGACCGTAAATGAAACGCCCTACCCTACCGGACCCAGATCTGGGCATTCAAAATGTGGACTCGATCTGGCCCAGATATGGCCCCTTTAATTTTTTATTTCTATAAGTTGCAAAATTTCAAAAGTTTTTAAATTAATATTTTTTTAACTTTGCATTTTAGAAAACTTCAATTTTTCAATACTTTTCATTATATATCATTATACATTATATCTAATTTTCATATTACTACATTACATTTTCTGTTTGTATTGCTTGAATTTATTGATAAGAGTTTGAATTTTGAAGAAAACTTTTATGCTTTGACAAACAATGTACAAATTTGGTGCTATTACACACACAAATGAATTTTAATCATAAATGTTTTGTAATCTTCTTAATATTCTTTTGGAATTATTTTTGTTTGACTAATGCACATGGGGCACGTGGAGTAAAATAGGAGAAGTGAGATTATGTTCGAGAAAATATAAAAATCATTTAATTTATAATGTTACTAATCCGGAAATTCATACATTTGGAATAAGGTAATCTCTATTTTTAGAATATCAGCAAAAAAATACAAAATTCTGAAAAGCTGGAAAACATTTTTTTTATTTACATGAATAGTAAATGCGCTCAAAATGACGACGCTTTCTTGAGTACATTGCTGGAAATCTTTAGAAGCTAAAAATTAATTGTGATGTTAATTCTAGCGAATTAAAGCTTACCTTTGCCTTCATTGTGGATTTAAAAATTTCACCAACAATTTTGTGATTCGGAACTCGCAATCTACTATTTGCTTTTGGCATTTTAAGTTATATAAAAGAAAAACGTCTGGATAAAAATTCAAAAAGTGGGCACATTTCGAACATTTTTAAAACCACTTAATTCAATATTAAAAAATACTCTGTACGGTTATTCATAGTATTTAAAATGGCGAACAATTTATTTTCATGACTTTTTTCGAAAAATCAAAAATTACCAGAGTTATAGCATTTATAAAATTAAAAAAAAACACAAAAATAAACATTTTATGCCAAAGAACGCACGATATGAAAAAAGTCAAGAAAAGAAAAATGTTGCTTTTTGAATTCCCTACAAGACTATCTCATAACTTTTTAAATTTGTTTGGAAAATAAAAAATTAACACTTTGACAGCATACAAAATAATAACAAATCCAAAAAGTATATTTCTCGGCTAAAACTGTGTAAAATAAGGTAAAAGATGACAAACAAAAAATTGTGCATTTGAAAAAAATCTACATATTTGTTATAAACCACTCTTTGATAGGATGCGTAGTTTTGGATATTTTTTTACGATTAAAACCAAAAACCGAACTATCAAAACATTATTCATGACAAATAAATCATTTTTACATTCTTATCAGAGAAGATATTAGATTTGTGTAAAATTTGACCCCCCCCCCCAGTTTCTGTCAAATATTTAGGTTTTGAGACCTTCTGAATCCGAAAAATAGGTTTTTACGAATGTGTCTGCCTGTCGGTCTGTCTGTATGATTATCAGTCTGTGAGCACGATAACTTTTGAAAAAGCATTTTATCAGATTGGCCTTTGGTACACTCTTTTAGTGTCCTTAACTGAAGGTCAAGTTTGTTAGCCAATTATTTTGGATATAAAATTCAAAAAGTGAGCGCATTTTGAATATTTTTGAGACCACTTTTTTCAAAATTCAAAAGTTTTCTGTACAGATGTTTATAGTATTTAAAAAGTTAAACAATTTATTCTGATAACTTTTTTTATAAAACCAAAAATTACCAGGGATAAAGTATTTACAAAATTTAAAAAAACACAAGAAAATGAACCTTTTAAATCAAAAAACGGAAAATATGAAAAAAAGGCAAGTAAAGAAAAAGTTTTATTTTTAAATGCCCTACAAGATTATTATAACAACCTTTTGAATTTTATTGAAAAATCAAAAATTCTAATTACATTTTTTCATGCAACAATTTCACAGTATTTCAAAGATTCTCAAATATATAAATGCATTTTCCAATATATATAATTCAGAAGTTAAAAAACGGTTAGGCTGCTCAGAGGACTGTATGTGTAAAGTTTAAATCATAAAGAAAACATTGGAAATGAACAAATCCATTTTATAGAAAAACGACGAAAGTTGCAATAAAACGTTGAATTATAATTTTTTTAAAGAATGCGCATTTTTTTTAAACAGAACAATGAAACTTCGTCTGTTTTAATACCAATGCAAGTTACGAATTATAATAGTATACATTTATGGGAATATTATAAAATTTCAGGCATAAAATCGAGTTCGAAGCACGAGACACGTGATGAGAATGTGTTCCTTAAAGCCGAATGAGTTTTAACAAAAGAGAATTCACAATTACCAAATTACTGCGCGAAAAATAACAGTCGCGCGCCGTAGGCGCACTCAAACTTGCGAGCGAAGCGAGCTACGCGCGTAGCGCTCTATGAAAATGTGCCCGCAAAGCAGGCACATTTTTTATTTCTAATTTGCACTGAAGAATTTACATTCAATGGAAGTAAACTCACGACAAAAATATTATAAACACTATTGCAGACGGCCCCACAGTCTCATAACTTGCTGATTTTGAGTGAAATATCGCACATCACTCGTAGTGTTAGATAGGTACTCACGTGGAGATAAATGTTCGTAAGAATTATCTGAAAAACTATATATATTTATTCATCAAACTATATGGTTTTACAACTCTTCCTGCATTTTTTGCATCCGTTCATTCTGTGCCATCCCTACCCGTATAGAAATTTCGATCTGGCCCCGATCGGGGCCAATAACTTGTCTGATAACACTGCATAAGATATTCACAGCTATCCGAAATGATAGGATTGTTCGGACAATTGAACCTGTGTGTCAAGAAATGTATGAACAACGTGGCTCAAAGAAAGGCGTAGCAGGATGTCGGGAGAACCTGCTCATCGATAGATGTGGCTGCAAAGATGTAATATACTACCAGCGTTACTTATCGATAGCCTGGATTGATTCCCGGAAAGCTTTTGATTCGACCTCCCATAGACCTATCATATGTCTTTTGGAAAGCTTAGAAGTTTCATCCGAAAATTGTTAGGTGCATGCATTTTACATAGACGATTTTAAGATCTATGCTAAAAACAAAGAGTAACTACTTCTGTCTCTAGGGATTATCGAACGATATACTAAGGAAATAGGAATGGAATTTGGGTTAGACAAATGCGCCAAGGTTTATTTAAAGCGAGGAAAAGATAATGGCATTCCTGAAGACCCTGAGCTCGTCGATAGAAGCGCTATACGACACCTTTGCGCTGGAGAGACTTACACATACCTGGGCGTGCCACAGAGCCGCATTCATGATGTGATGTCTATAAAGAATACTCTCCGAAGAAGATACAAACGTCTCATCCGGCAGAATTGGTCTTCCGAACTGTCGACGAGGAACGAAGTATCTGCAACGAACATGCTTGCCGTCCGAGTAGTACTCTATTCATTTGGAATGGTTCCATGGACGAAGAGCGAACTCAGATTCCCTGGATATCGGGACAAGAAAGCTTATGCACATGAACAAAAGCATCCATCTTAAGTCTTCTGTTCCGCGACTGTACATCTCACGCCGTCAAGGTGGTCGCGGAATATTGAGTCTTGAATGTCTTCACAACAGGATTATTCTGTGTACAGCACATAGAGTCGCAAATAAAAGACACCCTCTTCTTAAAATGGTCAGGAAGCACGAAGAACTAGGCAAAGAATCGTTTCTGTACAAAGCAGCGGAGGAGGCTGCTGAAACACTCGGACTTAACTTTAGTATTAGGGTGAACAAAATGCATCAAATCTTATCTATCTCGAGCACTCACTTCTGTAAGCCCGGATTAAGAAACCACAAGAGAAAAGAGGATGCATGGAATCTTCCTCAGAAATGTGAAGGATCAGTCAATGCCGTGTGAGCTAACTTTTACTTTCCTCAAATCACCCGGATTGAAGTCTGGCAAAAAGGGTTTCATTTTGGCATGTCAAGCCGGTGTCATTTCCACCTTAACTTACCGTCGTGACATTTTAAGCCAAGACATTCCAATGATAGCTTCAGGGCGTGCCATATACACCCCGAGAATTTGGTATACATACTATGTAGTTGTTTAACTCATGCGGGAATAACTACATCCAGAGGTACAATGCGGCACTAAGAGTGCTTTATTACCATCTCTGTCACTCTTACGACATCAACCTTAATATCGCTCCTCTAATTCTCCTAAGGAAATCGAGTCAATTTTCGAGAATGCGAAGTGCCGCATTGACTGGAACTTTATATTCACGACAATTGTTTCTGTTGCACAGTCAAGGTTTGACATGGTTCTTCTTGACTCCAAGAAGTCAACCATGTTCGTTATCGAATTCTTGGCACCAGCTGACCACAAAGTCATAGCCAAGGAGAATTAATAGAAAAAGAGGTATAGATACCTTATGAGGAAGTTGCGACGATTGTACCCGGAATATTCTGTTAAATTGATCATCCTTATAATCGGCGCTCTTAGAGGTGCTAAGCTTTCACTTGCTAATGGCCTAAAAGCATCCATGCGTATCAACAATATGCTAGAACACTTGCGGGAAAAATGCAGAAGGTGGTTGTCCTTGGGTCGCTCCGTGTTCTTAGGGTGCACGAGGCTTTTGGCGGATCGTCGTATTGATTCCTTTACAGACTGTAACCACCTATCTCACGGTCGTGAGAAGTG
>NC_046663.1:62525562-62541268 GCF_010883055.1 Belonocnema kinseyi | reverse complement strand
TGAATGAAACGTTCGCATTAATCTTATAATCTTATAATATGATTCTTACCACTCAACTCATTGCCCACTGAATAATGAAGGTGATGTTAATTAAAAAGATTTGTTCAAATATATGACGCACATTGAATTTGTTTAAAATTATACATGAAGAAGGGAAAAACTCAAATAACAAAATAGTATATCACCCGTGCATATGAAAAAAAACTGCAAAATAAAGCTATGAAGAAAAACATTTTTCAAAGACGCCGTGAAAAATAAATTGTTGATTAGGTCGCTGTGAAAAAAAATTGTTTCAAAACACCGTGAAGAAGAACACATCTCAGTAAAATGCTACGAAAGAAATATATATTTCGGTAAATGCTGAGAAAAAACCTTATTCCTGTAAGTGCCGTGAAAAGAAACCTTACTCATGAAAGAACCATGAAAAAAACCTTTTTTTTAAAGCCGTGAAAAAAGACCACCTTCTTTAAAACTTTTGATTAAACTGTTTCATTCCAAGAAAAAAGTATAATAATCATTTTGCCGTAAAAATAGTATTATTGGTGGCCTATGCAAGAAACTATAAATAAATATCAAGTTAGAAATGTGTCTTTTACGCTGCCACACAGTGTTCAAAAATCGGAAAAGGGTAGCAAAAATGAGAAAATTTTCATGAAATGAGCCAAATTCGATTACCTACGGGTTTCTGAAGTCGCTGATTACGAATACGATGTCAAAAATTCCGAAAACAAAATGGGGGATCCAATATGGAGGATGATTATACTAAACAAACGTTCGATTCTTTTCAAAATTGGTATAACGCGGTTTTGAAGGTCACTGATTGTGAATCTGAATTCAGAAATTATAAATATTCAAATTCAATATGGTGGATTCAAGATGCCGCTTCTAAAATTTGGAAAAAAGAGATATACGAGCTTGAAAATCTATACTCAGGGTTTTTTGAGACGCTGCTTATGAATTTCAAGTTACTAAAATAAAATTAAAATTAGTCGATCAAATTTAGTTTACATTGATACGTAAATCTTCAAAATCGTAGATGAGATGTTAAATACTTTAATTTCAATAATATAAGCATTTATGTAGTTTATGGATTACACTAAGTGAGAGTAAATAAAAAAAAATTCATAAACTTCAAAATTTAATGTTTAATTAATTAATTATTAATTTTTTAATTATTAATTAATTAATTAATTAATTATTAATTATTATTATTAATTAATTTAATAATTAATTAATTAAATTAATTAAATTTCATTTACTTCAAAATTTTGAAATCCCCATCTTGAATCTGCTATCTTGAATTTCAATATTTCCAAATTCTGAATTCAAATTCGTAATCAGCCATCCCAAAAAACCCGAATCGATATCTTGAATTCGCCCTCTTGAATTGAAAATTTTACAATTTTGACTTCAGATTCGTAATCAGCGACCCCAAGACCCCCCCAAGTAAGAATTTTCAAGTAAATTCACTAAACAGAAAATACGTGCAACAAAGTGTTTATTTAAAAATTACGAGCATTTAATTTTAAATTATATAACATATTTTATTATTTATAAAATAATAAACCATTATAATCATCACAATAGAAAAAAGTCATTAGTTACTTGAAGAAATTATGTGAAAAGAATTATTTCCCGAGCGTTTTCATAAATATTTTTTGACGATGCCTTCTTAATAAGTTCCTTATCACGATATTTTCATGAACAAGTTTTTTTTCACGGCATTTTCACCAAAAATATTTTTTTTCATGGCGTTTTCGAGAGCAAACTTATTCCTCACGGCGTTTCTTGAAAAGGGTTTCTTTTCGTAGTGTTTACTAAAATATGTTTTTTATTACGGCCATTCAATGATATGCGGGATTTTTTACCAGTATTTATACAAGACTTGTTTTTTTCAAAAAGTCTACAAATATCTATTTTATTACAGTGCTTACCCGAATAAAAATGCTTCGAATTGAGCTTGAACTGAATTGCTCCCAATCAAGTTATGCTAAAGTCAGAAGGATCGACTTGAGCTTGCCTCAGTTTTGAGACGGAGTCAGACTTCAATTTATGTCTTGGAGACAAGATTCTTTATCTTGAAGACATCAATTTATCTTTATATTAAATATTAAATCAACTTATTTCCTGATTTTCATTCGTATTAGGCTTGTTTCGCGTTGATGCAGAAAATGTTGTTTGTTTTTACGTATTTCTAACGGCTTAGGAAATCCTTCTGGAAAGTTACAATTTTTATTTATTTTTTCATAGAATTTTTAAGGGTTATACTCTTTCAGGCCCATAGATTCTGAATTTTGTAACTAAAAATGACTAATTTAATAATTACAAATTTTTCATTCATCAATTTTAATCTAATTTATGAACCTAAAAAGGTTCGACCATCTCAACCAAGACAAGGCTCGACTTGAGACAAGTAAACGCCGTCTCACCTCTCATGTCCATAAAAGTAAGACGAAGGCCTATGTCTCGACTCAGTTTTAAGTTGCAGCCAGACAGCATTGTCTTGGAGACGAAGTCAAGACATAACCAAGTCGAACTCAAGTCGAAGCATTTTTACTCGTGTACTGACATGTATTTTTTTCGTCACATTTTATAGAGATGAGTTTTTTTCATGGCCTTATGATAAGAAGTGTTTTTTCACAGAAATATAATTTACGGGCTCATTTTTCTAAGCACCGGCGATATATACACAAAAGATCAGAATATTCATTAATAACGCTGTTCTAAAAATGTTGCATTAATTATAATTGCCAAATAAGAAAAGTGACTGTTTTTCAACATATTCGCAGTGTCATTAAAATCATTACGTGTAATGTAATAAATTAAAACTTATATCCGAAGATTCAGCTTTGATGACTTTTTATGGAATTTTTGCAGATAAAATAACAAAATCTGCGATTTGCTATTACCTTTAAGATCGTATCTTGAAAAAATAAAATAACACATAATTTGCATAGTTCCCTACAAAAGTAATTATATTGTAATATCAGGAAAGGACCAATCTCCCAAACAGAAAAAATGTATTGTTTGAGAGATTACTATAACAGATTCGAATATTTGATTCTTTTTCAAGAATCCCACAAACCCTATTGAAAAATTAGGAGGTTTGAATGGTAAAGTATTACAGTTTTTAGATATGCTCGAAAATAAAGCTACATTTTTTTAAGAGTGTTAGATAGCCTATGCAATTCCACGTCTATCCGCGTAAAAATGCTTCGAATTGAGTTCGACTTGGTTATGCCTTGAGTTCGTCTTCAAGATATCGATGTCTAGCTGCGTCTCGAAACTGAGTCGAGACATAAGCCTTCGTCTCACGTTCATAACCAAGACAGGTTGCATAAAAATTTAATTTTTTAATAAGTTTTCAGCACTGCGTTTTGACGTTTCCTATCGATTTTCACTGAAGAAGTAGAATAAGATGAATAAATATGTGCATCATAGCGCGAGAACATTGCAGCGCACTATAATATGTTAACATTTTACTTAAACAAAATTCAAGCAAAACTTTTCATGAAATTAAATGTAATGTGACAACATGTCCTGGTCAGGGGACATGTTGTTACAAGTGACTTTTCGTTATTTATTGTTAATTAATAACTAAAGCGTAACGATTACCTGAAATTCGATACTGCCTAATTGAAGCTGCGGCTCTACTTGAAACTTTGTCAGTATTTGACAGTCTTCTTAAACATCAAATGTTAAAAAGAAGAAAAATGTGTGACAACGTGCCCCGGAATAGTTCTCGAGTGTAGTACCTCGACTTAACTTTGCTTTGTGATATGTCACAAAAACGAATGCCCATTGTCCATTGGATCAAAAGAAAAAATATGAATCTAATGAATTGTGATCCATTTCTAATCTGTAAATCCTTGACCGAATCAGCGTCAACCTCTTGCTAGCTTTCCTGGTCCGTTTTTTAGAAATTAAATATTGATCGATTGATATTTCATCTTACAGAATTAAGTTTCCAGGGTATTGGGTATGGTCGGCGTTCGCCCTTATGTCAAGAAGCTTCTTCGAGCCATCCAAGGTCATCATCCGACGAATCAGAGTTGGGTAAGTCACTTTCTCTCAGCAAACAAAAATTAACTTGTTGCAGTTACGTTATTGAAAGAAGTGGCTTTCAGTTCCATAAAAGTTACTTCTAACATAGCCCACTCCTCGTTCATTTTTAAAATTAAAAAATAAATAGGCATAGCAAGAATAAATGTATCTACACGAAAATTTCAGATGTGAACAATAATATTTTTGAAATGCAATGAATGCAAAAGCTTTATGATGGCCTCTTGTTGAGATCGTGAAAAATTAAAAATAATGAGGTACGATGGTCTAACATACGTAACTGAATCATGAGAATTATAACCTGATATTTTTGAAAATTCATCTTAGAACAGTACAAGTCCGATAACTTTCTAACTTCGGGGCTGTAGGGGCGGGAAATTCCAGGACTTGTGGACTTATTGGATGCCCCCTCTAGTAGCACGATAGTATGTGCGCGTATTGCATAAATCATGGCCGCAAATCATTAGCAAAATAGCACGAGGAGTGGGAGAACTACAATTAGTGTGTTTACCGTACGTGTGATGAGTTTTTAAGGGAAGTGCACACTTATCATAAATCATTTATTATCATAAATCTTATCATTTATTATCATAAAGGTTTTATTGTAATAAAAAACCATTAGCAGATCCTCATATTTCTGACCTTCTGACTAATTTTTCAAAATTGTTAGAAATTTAATCTACTAATGTAGACACATTTGATAAATTTTTTTAAAAATTTAGATGAAGTTGCAATTCACGAGCTTCAGCCTAGCCAGTTTTTTGTAAAAACGAATAGCCTGTACAGTTTAGAGAGAACTCTCGTGCCAACTCATAATTTAGGAATACCATACTGGATGTATCCTGATAAATGTACTCCTAAGTTCAATTTACCGCAGGATTTCGCCGGGAGCGGGTGCTAATCTGGAAAATTGCACCCGCTTCCAGCGAAATCGCGGTAAAATTTCAGCCACAACCACTTCTCACGACCGTGAGATAGGTGGTTACAGTCTGTAAAGGAATCAATACGACGATCCGCCAAAAGCCTCGTGCACCCTAAGAACACGGAGCGACCCAAGAACAACCACCTTCTGCATTTTTCCCGCAAGTGTTCTAGCATATTGTTGATACGCAGGGATGCTTTTAGGCCATTAGCAAGTGAAAGCTTAGCACCTCTAAGAGCGCCGATTATAAGGACGATCAATTTAACAGAATATTCGGGGTACAATCGTTGCAACTCCCTTATAAGGTCTCGATACCTCTCTTTCTTTTCATTCTCCTTGATTATGATGTTTTTGTCAGCTGGTGCCGAAAATTTGATAACGTACATGGTACGCTTCTCGAAGTCAAGAAGAACCATGTCAGGCCTCGAGTGAGCAACAGAAACAATTGTCGAGAATATAAAGTTCCAGTATATGCGACACTCCCCATTCTCGACAATTGACTCAATTTCCCTAGGAGCATTTAGAGGAGCGATATTAAGGTTAATGTCGTAGGAATGCATGCAAAAATAAAACCCTCCGTACCAGACTTCAATCCGGGCGATTTAAGGAAAGCAAACGTTAGCTCACAAGACATTGACTGATCCTTCACATTTCTGTGGAAGGTACCGTGCATCCTCTTATCTAGGAGCTGTTCACGAAAGTATTTTTCTTGTGCTTTCTTAATCTGGGCTTTCAGGAGTGAGTACTCGAGATAGATAAGATTTGATGCATTTTGCTCACCCCTAATACTGCAGTCAAGTCCGAGTGCTTCAGCAGCCTCCTCCGCTGCTTTGTACAGAAACGCTCCTTTGCCCACTTCTTCGTGATTCCTGACCATTTTAAGAAGAGGATCTTTTCCATTTGCAACTCTATGTGCTGTACCCAGAATACTCTTGTTGTGAAGACATTCAAGACTCAATATTCCGCGACCCCCTTGACGGCGTGAGATGTACAGTCGCGGAACGGAAGACTTAAGATGCATGCTTTCGTTCATGTGAATCACCTTTCTTGTCCCGATATCAAGAGATCTGAGCTCGCTCTTCGTCCATGGAACTACTACTCCAAATGAATGGAGTACTACTCAGACGGCAAGCATGTTCGTTGCAGATACTTCGTTCCGCGCCGACAGTTCGGAAGACCAAATCTGCCGGATGAGACGTTTGTATCTGCTTCGAAGAGTATTCTTTATAGATATCACATCCTGAATGCGGCTCTGTGGCACGCCCATGTATGTATATGTCTCTCAAGCGCAAAGGTGTTGTATGGCGCTTCTATCAACGATCTCAGGGTCTTCAGGGATGCCATTAACTTTTCCTCGCTTCAAATGAACCTTGGTGCATTTGTCTAACCCAAATTCCATTCTAATTTCCTTAGTATATCGTTCGACAATCCCCAGAGCTAGATGCAGTTGCTCTCTGTTTTTAGCATAGATCTTAAGATCGTCCATGTAAAATACATAAGTGACCTTGTACTTTCGATCTGCAGGTTTGCCGCACAAGTACTCATCGGAATGGCGAAGTGCTAGAGATAGTGGCAATAATGTAAGGAAAAACAGAAGTGGGCTCATGGTGTCGCCCTGAAAGACACCTCTCTGAAAGGTGACCTTGTTAGTTGTCACACGATTCTTTCCATATTAGATAGTAAATCTGGTTTTCCAAAGCGGCATCAATCTCTCTATGTACCCAAGTATTTGCGGATGAATCTTTAATATTTCCAAAAGACAGATGATGCCAAATGCATCATGGGTTGAAGAAAACGTCTTCCGCCAGAAGGTTTTGATACAATCGGGTCCCGGTGCGGAATAGTTCTTCATCCCTCTTAATACTTTTTTCACCTCCTCGGTAGTGATGGGTGGGCATTCTTTATCAGGTGTTATGACGGCAACACATAACTCCTTGAAGCTATTTATATTTTCTGAGTCTTCGTCCAGTCTATGCTGAACTTCGTAGACTTCTCTTCAAAATACTTCGACCTCCTCTGGTTTGGGTGGGTGTTCGACAGTAACTGGAGGGTCTTGGAAGAGTCGAGATCAGTCAGAAAGAAACTGTTGATTTTCTCTGACCCACCTCTCCCTCCGCTCTAGACTTATCTTAGCGTCATATAGTATCCGTATTCTCTCAACAATATGCTGTCTGATGGTCAGCAGCTTTGACTTGTTAAGTGTGTGATAACGGGTCCGGAGTTCGCGCGCGAACTTTCGAATCTTGGCGGTAAAATTCCTGCCAAATATGATGTAGTTAATCACACACTGAATGCGGGACGCGTACTGTCTTGCCCAGCCTATCTTTATGGCAAGTTGTTGCATTCGGCTTTTGGTCTTATGATCAGCCGTTGGTTTTGTTTTACGGTTCGCATCGGCCAAAGCTCTCTCTGCATTATACGCACAATAATTGATAGGCGAGAGGTCGGATTCTCCGGAAAAATGTCCACGAAGCTCGTCATCCATTTCAGCCAGATCTTCAGGCTAGAGAGAAACCTTGGTGTTGATGTTTCTCCGGGTCGTAAAGCATCGCTCTTCATCTATTGGATGCCTGCCTGCGGTTGGTTTTAGTGTCGCCTCTCTTTCCCTGTTGCCGGCTTGGTCTAGCTGTGATAGAGTAGGCGTTTCGCTTACATAGCCCCTTTTACGGAGAAGTTCAGCATGGTTTCGCAGACGTTGCTACGAAAAGTGCGATAGTTCCGGATGGTGCTCGCACCACAGAGCATGCAGACGTGCCATGTAACCCCGTTCAGGGCCACACTCGCATCGTAGCACTCTAGCAAGTCGTGATTTAGTCGCTCCGTCCACACAAAGGTCGCGAGATCCCGCAGATCCATCGCATTGAATCCATTTTCATTGGCTCCCCCAGCTCTAGATTGGTCGGCATTGTTGGCCGACCTATTGTCGGGACCCCTGCGCGTTCTGTTGTTTTGAACCGCACTTACTACAACTATGTTTGGTGTTGTCATTGTTGTTCCCACGAGAAGCTAGGGAAAGGAGTTCGTCCATTCTTGTAGAGCCTCGTATGCAAGGATAAGGCTGCGTACTCTGAGAGGTCGCCCGGTATCCCAGAGTCACCGTTCTAGACACCTCACCCAGGTGCCATTTAGCTTTCGGCACGGTTTTCACACCTCCGCTTGTGGGTTACTTCCTTCGGGACCACCCTTGGACAATCGTCCGCGACTGCCTATTTATTTTTGTAACCATATTCAGCAGAAACCCTTGGTACAGGGACGCTCTATCCGCAACCTGAGGACGCGTTCGGTGGCTTTGTCATAGGCCCTTCGGTTTGAGTCTAGAGAAATTAAAACCGAACCGAATATAAATTTGGACAACCATCATTAAATGTTCCTACTGCCATTTGAAGAAAAGATAAAAATTTTCCTATAAAAGAAAAGAAAAAAATTCTTTTTGGTCGGACAACAATAAAAAAGGCAACTAAATTCTCCTACTCTTCTTTTATGTCTTTTACCTTTTTATCCTGATTATTATTAAATCACAATCAAAAACAATTATAAAAAATAATCGCTAACGTTTCGGCAGCTATACAGCACCCTAATCAAGGCCAGACAGATTTCAGCAGACAAAAACAGCAACGAAAGCACGATGCTCTCTTCGAGATACCAAATAATTAAGTTAAATTTGATTACAAAAAATATTAACTGTTACACTTGATTATTTCGTCGCTGTTTCTGCCTGTTCAAATTTTGCTTGCCTTGAATAGGATAGTGCATGAGTGCCGAAAAGTTGGCGATTATTTTTCCAAATATTATTTTATTGTAATTCGATCAAAATAAAAATGAAACAGAAGACAGAAATCAAAAAAAAGGAAAGGGATTTGTATTCTCTGCGCGATTTTCAAGTTTTTGAAGTGAAAAAATTAATTCCGTACACGTTGTCATAGCTCCAAAATTTTCTAAACTTAATGTTTTTCATTAGTTGGAAGCACTGCTGCCAACTTATGGCATTTTACTTCGAAAAAATGTGTGACAACATGCCCCGGTCTACCCTATATGATGATCGAATCAGCGTCAACCTCTTGCTAGCTTTCCTTGTCCGTTTTTTAGAAATTAAATATTGATCGATTGATATTTCATCTTACAGAATTAAGTTTCCAGGATACTGGGTATGGTCGGCGTTCGCCCTTACGTCAAGAAGCTTCTTCGAGCCATCCAAGGTCATCATCCGACGAATCAGAGTTGGGTAAGTCACTTTTTCTCAGCAAACAAAAATTATCTTGTTACAGTAACAGTTCCATAAAAGTTACTTCTAACATAGCTCTCTCCTCGTTCATTTTTTAAATTAAAAAATAAATAGGCATAGCAAGAATACCTATTGCCTATTCGAAATTACCTATTAAATTACCTATTCGAAAATTCTTCTTAGTACATGGAAAATTTCTCTATCTTGGTCAAAACCATTTTTTGGTTGAAAATTCATTTTCTTTCGATTGAAAGTAGATTGACACATTTTTTTAATGACCTTAAAACTTACGTGAAAGAATTCTTCTTTTTCTAGTTTTAATATTTTCATAAAAGATAATTTTTTGACATATTAGGAGATCTTAACCGTCTTTAGACATTTTTATTTGCAGTCAGCAATTAAATTATGTACATTATTTGCAGGTAAAGTCGAATAAATTTAATAAATTTACAGCCTTATCTTATTATAATTTTTAAATGTATTTACATTTAAGTCAAAATTGAAGCCTTAGCAAGTATAGTATTGTATCAGGAAAAATATTTTTTCGTACACAGAATGCATTCTTTATATATTTTTTTATAATCGTCTTAAATTTAATTGAAATCGATCTTGTTAAACTCTATTGACATCCACTGAATTGTTAAAATCCGTAAAAATTCTTCGAAATTAAATTAAATTAAACTTTTTCTTTGAAATTTTAGAGAAACATCCTGAAAATTTATAAAAATCTATGAAATTTCTTGAGATTCTTGTACAACTTACTTTGAAACGTTTAAATATAATTCAAATGAAGAAGTTTCTTTGAGTCCTCCAAAAAAGCCGCTTGAATAATTTGGAATTTTTAGAATCGTTAGAAATCTCTTGAAGTCTTTGGAAAACGTAAAAATGCATTTAAAAAAGTAAAAATTATTTGAAAGCCATCAAATGTAAGATGATTTAAACTCATTGATTAACTCTCTGGGAAAATCTATTTAAATCCCTAGAAATCTTTAAAATATTTTAAAATCTTTTGAAATGTAATGAAATTAATAAATTCGAAAATTACTTAAAATACCAGAAAATCTCTTGAAGCCTTCGAAATCGCTAGGAATTCCTCAAAACTTGATTTAATATAATTTATTTCCTAAAGTTTAATAGAAATTCCTTGAAAATTTAGAAAATCTAATAAAATTATTTGAATTACAGTAGCAGTTTTGAATAACGTAAAAATCCTGTAAAATCTCTTGAAATATTTCGAAATTCTTTAAAATTCGTGAAAATATTTTTAAATCACATGGAAAACTATGAAATTCTCAAAGTCAGTTGAAATATTTGTAAAAAATCTTAAAATTGGTTTAGAATACTTAAAATCAGCGTAAGTCTCTCGAAATTGGTTGAAATCCTTTGAAATTCCTGAAAAAGTCCTTTCTTTCAAGTTTTTAACATTCTTCATTTTTATACTGACTTTAGCATAATGATTATCTATAATGATTAGCTAGAATAGAAAAACATGACAAATTTATCATAGGAAAATCATTATAGACACAAAATGAATTTTTCATCATATTGTTTCGATACGGGGGATTACAGGCTATTGTTAAAGATTGCAAAGGATTGCATGAGATTGCAGAGACTGTACCAGATTTGAGAAGTATTTAACACATGGAAAATAATTTCATAAAATAATCCAAAATGTGAATATTCCAAAAATATCTAGGGTCATCATTGTTTATTTAATAAATGTTATTTGCATATTTCACGTAGTGATGGAAAATTTTTTTATTTAGAATTAATACGTACAATTATTTTTAGTTGGTCATTTTTTGAATAAATGCATTTTTCAAATAATATTCTATTAAAACGTAATGAATAAGACTATGAAGAACTTTGCAAGGAATAGAATAATATTTTTCAAATTAACTTTGAATCAAAATTACGACTTTTCTCGGCAGCGGAAGAAAAAAGGCATATATGCAAATAACTACATTTAAATAAACAACCAATGCTTCAAATATTTTTGTCAACTTCACAAGTCGAACCATCTAATAAATTATTAAACAAGTATTACACATGTTTTATGTTAGTTCATGTTATGTAACTTTTATATAACATTATAATTTCGAAAAGTTTTCATGAAAATCAAGCGACCATTAGCAGATCCTGATATTTTTGACGTATACCCTGGCCCATAATTCATTTTCTTCCAAAGAGATATTGTTCAAATATGTTGAAAGATTATCCTACTAGTTTAGAAAATCTGTATAAATTTTAATTTTTTTGGTTAAAAATTAGATGCAGTTGCATTTCACGATCTTCTGCCGAACCAGTGTTTTGTAAATACACGGAACAATTATACTTTTAATGGATTTCTCTTGCAAATGCACGAATTACACGTACCTACCTGGATGCAATATGGGGAATGGTTTGCTGAGTCCGATATCCTTTTTATACGATTAGCAGAACGCCATTATCGTGTATATCTTCGAAGAACAGATTCACTGCCTGGTTTTGATGCTGCTGTTCATGATCCAAGGAGTGTTAGATGAATTTTGATGGTCTATTTTATATAGCTAACTCTTTCCGAGTGTACAATATAGACGAGCATAATCATCAAAGTGGAAACGAAAGAGAAAATTACCCAGGCGATTTTCCAGAAAATTATCACGTATATGCAAAATTTTATTCATTCGGTGGTGTGTATAGTTCACCTTTACGTTACCATTCTTCAGAGTAACATACTTGTTTTGTGAGTTGCATTTATTCTTATTTTTCTTTTGTTGAATAAAAAAACGTGCTAACGTTGAATTTTTAAAGGATGTTGTTTCTTCCTATAATGGACTTTATAAGTGATGATTTATATTCTAGTAAAGATGAAATTAAATAAAGGAACCTTTACTTAACATATAAACAATATAACAGTTATTTTGACTAGAGAAGAGGGTGCAAGGGATTTCAAAAGATTTGAAGGACTTCCAGGGATTTGGAAGTATTTAAACAGATATAAAGAGATTTTAGGGTATTTCGAAAGACTGCCAAGTATTTCAAAGAATTACCAATCTTTTCTAGACTTTAAGGAGATTTCCATACATTTTTGGGGATTTTATGAGATCTCAATTAATTTTAAAAGACTTTAAAAGATTACAAAATTAAGGATTAAATTCAAGAAGTTAAATCAGGTTAATGTGCAGGATTCCTGAAAATAAAACCAAGAATCCAACGAACAAATTTGGACAACTACCTTAAAACTATTCCTATTGCTTTTTAAAAAAAGATAAAAAATTTCCTAACAAAGAAAAGGAAAAATACCTTTTTTTTAAAGAAAAGATAAATAAGAAGGCAACCAAATAAATCCTCTTGCTTCTATTTTTTATTTCTTACGTCTTTTTATTTTTATGATTATCAAATCACAATAGAAAACATTTGAGCAGGTAGAAACAGCAACGAAACCACAATACTCTCTCCCTGACTTCTCACATGATTTTCAAGTATCAGTGATAGAGCATCGTGGTTTTTTATTTTAATGTTATTTTTTACGACATAAACTACAAATTTGTTCATCTTTTTCGAGTGAAAATATGTTGCTATTTATGTGTTTTTGTACGTTGCATAATTTTTCCGAAGATCTGACTTTGGTTAATGTCAATGTTATTTTCACGATTAGAACAAAAAATTACGCAATCTATCAAAAAATTATTGGTAACAAATTTGTAGACCTTTTTTGGATAAACAAATTTTTATCTTTATCTTTTGTCATATCTTGCATAGTTTGACCGAAAAATTTAATGTTTGATTTTTCATTATTTTTTGTGTCGTTCAAATTTTAATTACATTTTTTTAATTCAAAAAGTTGTCATGATAATCTTGCAGGGCCTCAAAAAAGTAATTTTTTTCTTTCCTTGACTTCTTTAAAATCGTGAGTTATTCAAATTAAGATTTTCGTTCTTACTTTTGTAAATGCTATTATCCTAAGAGTTTTTTTTTAAATCATTGTGAAAAATGTTCATCTTTTCAAGTACTATGGATGAAGGTACATAAAATTTCAGAATCTTGAAAAAACATGGCCTGAAAAATGTTCAAAATGTGCTCATTTTGTTAAATATTAAATTGAATGTTAAATTTAAGTTTAATATCATTTCAAATTCTTAATTGGCATTTAATCAGATTCACAAATATTTTATTGGATTTCAAAGGATTCCAAGGTGTACCGAAGAATTTCGACGGATTTTGAGCTACCGAGGTACTTATACGAATTTTGGAGTATCTCCTGGGATTTTAAGGAAATTTCGATGATTTGAAGGAATTTTAAGCGATTTTATAAGATTTAAAATGACTTTGAAAGATTGTAAAGTATTTTCAGAGAATTCAAACTATTTTAAAATACATCTACGAATATCAATGGATTTTGTAAGTTTTCAAAAGATTTAAGTGCATTTCAAATAACTTTTAAATGTTTCCATAAAGAAACTTCTTTCGCGCGAATCATAATTGATATTATTTATTATAATTGTTTATTTATGAAAAAGCAATGCCGTATCTGCAATTCAAATGTCTTACTTTTTAGATTTTTCCAAGATCTACAAAAGCTCTGCTAAACTTATTGCGATTGTATGAAGATTGAAATGAATGGTTTTTCAATTTATAAAAAGCAAAATTTGCATCAGTTCAAGAAAACAGAATCTATGTGAAAATACTGTGAATGTGTCTCCAATAAAAATACTATTCTTTATTTTAGTTATGTTTTTTTAATAAGAGATATAATTTAATAGTATCGATATAAGGCCTCTACAACTACTAAAGAAAATGGTCAAATAATAATTACTATATTTTATTACACATTATCGACATATACCAATTACTGATGTAAAAAAAAACTAGCTGTTGGCTTTTTCTCATAAAATACGTTTCTCTTTACAACTTTTATATTCAATGACAAATGACTCAATAATAAATCAAAAATGACTATTTTTATGAAAAGATTTACTAAGCATAAGTCAATATAAAACAGTTTTTGATTTTTCAAAACATATGCCAAGTAATTAATACCGTTTAATGAAAATTTTAGCTACTTCTTAAAAAAAATTATTCCCAACAAATATATTTTATAAAACATCAAAGAAGGTATTCGCTTCTAAGAAAAGCCAACATGTTTTGTTTTTGTTTATAAAATTCGTAAATGTTATACGTCAAAAATCTTCAGTATCCTACATACTTATAAACACCATATATTACAAACAAGTTGAGTGATACAAATTATAATTTGTTGAAAGTAAGGAATTTGTTTGTTTCATATAAAATTGTTAAAAGCAACAATAATAGGACCCAAGAAAAAAGTGGTCTGAACTTTACATATGATTAGGCCACACTTATGGATTTTGAGCCGCTGAATCCGAAACCGACCTCAGAAATTCCCCTGGACCCCACAATTGAGGCTTCGGATGCAAAAAGGAGATATAGAATTATTTTGCTGGAGTGGGGAGGCCCCTGAGCACTTGAAAATAAAGTCTTGAACTTTAATTTTGAAGATATATATCCACAAGGAAAATTTAATGCCGCATCTTATTCTCCTCATAAAAAAAGTTGTAGCTTTTTTATTTTTCGAATTATTCATGAAAAATATTTTTTCTCTCTGATTAAAATATTTTGAATTTTTTTACTTTAACTCGCCACCAAATGGGAAGTTTTTAGTATTTTGTCATAAAACTGAACACAAACGTGCATTACCATGTCCTGCGACGAACGACTTTAGCGAAAGTTCAAATGTTCATTAAACAAAATTGTTAATAATTTTTTTTCGAGGCGGTGCATAATTCGTGTAAAAACAACTTCCAACGTTTTGGGGAGTCGAGCGAATTTTCAGCAAGCGAAAACTACTAGTGAGAAAGTTGTTTAGAAAGTTTCAAGTAAATATTCTGGAAAGTTTTAGCTCAATTGGAATAGTACTTAACAAACTGTTGATGTTTTAATTTTCTGGCGCAATGGATTTTCTCCCGCGTAGACTATGGTCCGGCCGGTAAACCGCTAGGTCATCCTTAGGTACAAGTGTGTCTTTACATCGTTTTTTGTATTTGGCGTGTCCTTCGTTTGACCTCTAATTGTAAATATGCCTACATAGACTTATGGGTTGTGTCTTTACCAAAAATGAAATATATATATTAGTTTAGTTAAGTGTGTTCCGATTAGCAGAGCACATCGTTAAAATATTATGTAACATATAAAAGTTGTTTGATTAAATTATCCTTATAGCTATACAAAATTCTATGATAAAAATATAGTGAAGTTTTTCACTTATAAAATGTAAAATAATTTAAAACCTACTAATTATAGAAAACGAAAGAAGCATGAAAGTTTGTAGGAAAGAAATGTTCTTAAATGTGGCAGAAATGCGATATGTAATAATAAATTAATCAATTATTTCTTGCTTAATATACGAGGGTGGATTGATAAGTTTCCGGCCTGACCAAGAGATGGCGCCACTAGGCCTACCTTGAGGTGGCGTTCTATAGTACCATCCTTAGATAGCT
>NC_046663.1:62522857-62525462 GCF_010883055.1 Belonocnema kinseyi | reverse complement strand
GCCTTGGAGGAGATTATGTTGAGAAATAAAAAAAAAAAATTCTTAAAAACGTTGTTTTTCTTGGTCAGGCCGGAAACTTATCAATCCACCCTCGTACATGAAAAATATCTTGAGAAAAAAATTATAATATATTTTTAAGTATCGCAGTAATGATAATGATGATATTATTAAATAGATACATTATTATTGTGTATGGAAAAATGTGGGTCACAGAGGAAAATAATGATTTGATAAATATTCAATTTTGGGGGCAACTATTTTTAAAATAACTTTTTACAAAATTAAAAAAATTAAATAAAACAGTGCGATTTTATAAAATATTGTTAAAAATTCTCTTTAAAAAACGGTTCGAAATACCAAAATTTGTAGCAGTTTGAACAGTATTTTCAAAATTTATATTTGCCGTGAACAAACTAAATTGTTGTTTTTTTACATAAGAAACATTTTGGTAAAATAAAAATCGTTTGGAGAAAGAAAGAAACTTTAATTTTATAAATTAGAAGACATTATTTCTGTGAAAAATCTGTTTAATTATTTGCTAATATGGAGAGTTGTAACATAATTAATATATTTAGCACCGAAATATCAATTTATTTATTGAGAAATACTTATTATACTTAATAACCAATAATTTTTATATTTACTGTGTTTTTAATCACAAAAACTAGGCTGGTTGTGAGACACACTTGTACCTAACGCTTTGGCAGCGGATTACCGGTCGGGCCGTAGTCTACGCGGAAGAAAATCCATTGCGCCAGCAAATTAAAACATCAACAGTTTGTTAAACACTAATCCAATTGATCTAAAATTTTGCCGAAAACTTCCTTGAACCTTCCGCAACCTTTCGCTTGCTAAAAATTCGCTCGACTCCAGAATCATTAGAAGCTGTCTGTGTACGAATTATGCACCGTCTCGGAAAAAATTATTAACAATTTTGTTTAATAAACATTTTGAACATGCCAATGCATATTTTCAATCAGTTTTATCAGAAAATATTGAAAAATTTCCATTTCGTTGCAAGTTGAAGTAAAAAAATTAAAAATATTTTAATCAGAGATTAAAATTGCATTTTAATCCAATAAACATGAAATTTTTACTAAAAAGTGATGAATTTTGAAAGGTAAAATAACAATTAGAATACAAAATATTTAAATTTCAATAAAAAAAATATTTCAGTTGATCTTTCAGCAAGGGAATATCAATTTTAAACCATTCGTCAATTTTCTAGAAAAGCCTGCAAGTTTTAAACGAAAAGGATAAGTTCTTAATAAAATTGTTCACTTTTGAACTAGTAAATTGAATTTTAATCCAATCCGTTATAATGATGGAATTGAAATATAATGCTTAGAAATTGTATTTACATTTTTGTATTAGGCCACAGGTACAATATGTGCGTATGCTTTCGGCAAATTGTAACAGAACTAATAAAATTACTTCAATGTTAGTATGCATTTTAAATCATTTTATTATGTATGTATAATGCATGCTTATTTTATTTCATACATTGTATGCCAGAAGCGTAATAAATGTACCAAAATATTATTGTGAATTGATTCTTATTATATTTCACCCACATCTTTTGCAAATCACCTCTATATCGTAACAATTTTAAATCAATGAATACTTCTTGAAATCTTAGAATAGTGAATGTAAAAGTAAAATAAATATTTAACCGAAAAGAAATTAATATTGAAATATTTTTTCGCGACAAATTACGTAAAAAATGTTTGATTAAATTTAAAATTAAATTAAATGAAAAAATTACTACAAAAAATATTATTTTCAATAAAAATTGGAATAGTTACATTTTCAGTTCTAAAAATGAATTTTCGGCTAAGAAAATGAATTTTTATATAAAAACTTATTTTCCGTTATGGAACATTAATTTATTGTTTGTACCAAGAAACAAAGATTTTTTACAAAATACATAAAACGCCAACCAAATATTTGAATTTCTAAAGAAATTCTCCATTTACTATAAACTTAACCTACAATAAATGTCCTTCGAAAAAAATAAAATTTTATGTAGAACATATAAATATTGATTTAAATTTATTCAATTTTCATTAAGGATATTAATTTTCAACCAAAAAGAAGCCAGATGTTTCACAAAATACATGAAATTTCAACAAAAATGTTCAATTTTTTAAAGGAATAGTCAACCTCATATTTAAATTATTAACCTAAGAAATGAATTTTAAATGAAAAAGAAGAATTAGTCATCAAGAAGGTTAATAATCTACCGCCTAAGGCGAATTTTCACCAAAAAAGATTTTTTTTCAATTTTTACATTTTCAACGAAATAATAGTCCCACCATAAGTCTTTTCATTCATTTGATTCCTTTCATCCGGGCATTTTTTCATAAATTTTATTCATTCTTATATACTATACGTATATATTGTACAGATGGTAAAAAAATACTTATTTTATATTTTATTTATATTCATCTAATGAATGTTCTAATAAAATATGCTTCTTCTTTTGTTTCTCATAAAACTATACATTTCGAATTTCGCGCTCTTTTCACTTACTTCTCTAGATGACCATGGAGGGCGCTAAATGTCAAAACCCTCTTTCAATTTGCCTGAAGCCGTCTCGAATGCA
>NC_046663.1:62521304-62522757 GCF_010883055.1 Belonocnema kinseyi | reverse complement strand
CCTCAATTTCCCACAAGCCTAAAGAAAAAATGTAAAATCATGAAAGTTTTCACTTTTTCTCCTGGGCTAGGGAATTCCGAGGTACTGTAGAAAAGTTCTATTATCAGATATAAACTCAGAAAATCAAAATAGTGAAAGATATCAGCTTTTTCGTGCAAAAATAAAAACTTTTAGAAACCTCAAGTTTTGTTGAGTTTCGCCTTCTAACCCTTGGCTAGGGGAATTCTGAGGTATTGTAAAAAAATTATAATCTTGGATTGGAATTTAGCGACTCGAAATACGTAGAAACCACATTGTTTGTTAACTTTCCCGTTGACAAATATTACTTTAACGGAATCTGCAACTTCCAAGATTTTTCACTTTTTCCCTAGGCTAGAGGAGAATTGTGGGGTCTAGTGGAAATAATAAGGCCGGATTCGGATTCATTCAATATCGAATTCAGTATTGGTTTTATTGTTATCATTATCATCATTCTGCCCCATCGGGTGTTCATGACTTAAATAAATAGCTTTTTGGTAGCAGGAGAATATTTCCAGATTTGTATATTAAACCAGTCCATTTCACAATTTTTTCGTCAGTAATTTTTTATTTAATGTTCTGCATGGTCGAAGCATATGGATTAAGTCATAAAATATTATTATACGTGTCTAAAAAAAATAATTATCCGGGAAACATAAAGCTAATATCTTGACCTAACATTTTGTTGATTAAAAATTTTGATATTATCATAACGCACAAATCACCTGTTTACGATTTGTGTTCAGGAAGGGGAAAATTCATATATCAGAATAGTAAACGTACAAAAACTATCAGAATATGCATTAGTATACTGAAAAAAAATGTTTAGGTATATTACCTAAAATTCTTGCTGTCCCAGCTAGAAAGTATTGCTGGATTTCGTCTTTCTAAATAGTTAGTTGTAGTGAACAGATTTTCTTGCAGGCACAATATAGGTGCAGTGTCTAGAAAATTTAGCCGTCTTGTCTATATTTGTATTGCTAAAGAAGTATAGGTGTCACACCTAACCAGGTTCAGCTGGACATTCTAGGTGAAAAATATAGCTAAGCTTGACAGCCTATCTAGCTGCGTTTTCTGGCTGAAGTGCCTATTCATTTTTCTAGCTAATAGGCCTATATATTTGTAGGTATTATTATTATTACACCATTAAGCCATTTCCCTTTCGGGGTAGGCGTGACTCACTCGGCAGGGGAAAGGAGTAGTGTGTGGATGGGATAGAGATTTTTCAGATTGATCCAGAATTCTCGTGCTATTTAAGTAAATAACACGTTCATTCCGCAACACTGCTCAGATCCAGGTTACTGATCAATCTCTCTAGCAATAACCCTAAGCGAAGAACCTCACGAAGTGCTTATGTAAGGTTCCCCACTTGGGTCCATTAATAGCCAAGGTCTTTGTTTCAGGCGTCGTTCACTCTACTGACACTCTTTTTATT
>NC_046663.1:62517472-62521204 GCF_010883055.1 Belonocnema kinseyi | reverse complement strand
ATTTTTTGTAAAAAAATTTCTTTTTTAAATTGAAAATTTAAGTATTGCATTTTTGGTAAAAAATTTATTTCTTTTCTTGAAAATTCGGTTATATTGGTTGAAAATTAACTTTTTCATCTGAATGACAAATATTAAATATTTATTAAATATCATTAACTAATTATTATTTTTAAATATTAAATGTTAATTATAATGAATAATAACAAAATATTAACCTTATACATTTTTCATTGTAAATTATCTTTTTCAGTTGAAAATTCAACTATTAGGTTGAAAATCAATCAATTTCGTTAAAAATTGGTGTTTTTTAGGTAGAAAATTAATTTTCTTGGTTAAATATTGAACTACCTGGTTGATATTCAATTGTTGAAAAATTATATTATATATGTTCATTTAAATATTTCAGCCGAAGATTCTTCATTTTATTTGAAAATTCATCTCCGTGATTAAAACTTGGACTATTTTGCTGATTATTCAATATTTTTGTTAACAAATTTTTTTGCAATTAATATTTAAGTCCTTGATTTTAGTAGAAAAGTAATATTTTTAATTCGAAATTCGACTGTTGGGACGAAAATTTATCTTTTTAGTTGCAATTTAAACTGCTTGGTTAAAAATTCATTTACTATTTTTTAAATCGTCTTTTTTGATAGAAAATTAATTTTCTCGGTTGAAAATTTATAGTTTTGGAAATTTATATTCATATAATTTTTATAATTTCTATATTATTCTTCGTAGAAAACTTATCTTTTGTGTTAACATTCTATTTTTTCAGTCGAAAATTCAATTCCTCTCTTAAAATATAATCTAATTTTTAGAAAATCCAACAATTTCGTGAAAAAGTCTGTTTTTGGGTAAAAGTTCAACGGTTTTTTCAGAAAATTCGTCTGCTTAAGTTAAAAATTCAACAAATTTGTTTGAAAAGTAAATTTTTTTTAGAGAAACAATTTTGTTTATAAGTATTCTTTTTGTTCGAAAAGTTAAATTTTGTTGAAAATTAGTCTTTTCGGTTGACTTACATATTTTTTCATTTAAAATTCAAATTGGTTTGTGCCGAAATATTAATTATTACATTTTTCGTTGAGAATAAGTCGCTTTTAGTTCAGAAATAATCTACTTTGTAGAAAAATCCGCAATATTGTTAAAAAGTCGAATTTTTCTTTAAAGATTCTTCATTTTAGTTGAAAATTTATCATTTTGTTTGAAAGTTTAACTATTTCATTAAAAAATCATTGTTTTTTGGTTCAAGGTTCATATTTAAACTGAAAATTTAACTGTTTCATTTTTGGTGAATCATTTATCATTTTTAATAGAAGATTCAACTATTTGGCCGAAAATGTATCTTTTTGAGTTGAAAATGTATCTATGTATTTTAACAATTTAACAATTTTGTTAAAAAGTCATCCTTTTTAATTAAAGAATTGGGCAAGTCTAGTTTACGTGGAGGGATCCGCCAGAATTTTATGTAAACAAGAGTAATTAAACACGGGTTTTCAATAAACATACTTCTTTCTAAGCCTTCTTGTGCAATCTCGATGCAATATTTGACTGTTTTGTTTATTTTTTTTTTATTTACTTTCAAATACGTGCGTCATCTCCTACGGATTACGAATAAGACTATGTAGAGACTGTTGAGATGTTTTGCTACATAAACAAGCACATTGAAAAGTTTTCAAGATAAAAGTTTTAAATTTCATACTTTTCTGATTTCAATTTGCCTAATGTAGGCATTTTAAAAACTGTTTCAAAATATTCTGAAAAGTCCTTTCGTTTGAGGTGCTTCAAAAACACGTTTTTATTTCATTCCAATTATGAGAAAATGAGGTTTCTCTTTCATTCTTTCTAAAAGAAAAACTTTAAGTTTTAATTTAGTACTTTTCTTCTTATTTCAATTTTTAGACCATCATAGGGTTTTGTGTATATTGTGTTCCAAAAATACTGTCTTTTCTATCGCAAAATATCGCGTGGGTACATTTTATGCTGAATATTTATTTTCTATCTAAAGACCTGAATTTCAATAATAAAGAGTGAAGGGGCTATATCGAAAGTAACTTTTATGAAACTAAAATTTTTTTATTTCAGTAAAATAACTGTAATAAGTCACTTTTTGCTGATGAGCGTAACAATAACGAAATACTTAAAGAAAAAATAACTTACCCAAATCTGAGTCATCCGATAGCGTTGTTGGTTGGCAACGAAATGTGTTGCCCTGCGAACTCAATTGTGTAAAACAAAGAGCAATTTTTTATTTAATTGGGGTTTTATAGGCTAAAATTAGATCAGAATCTATTAGATAAATTTTTTTTCTTTCGATTAAATCTTCCTTAGTTTTTGTGACATATCACAAAACAATTTTAAGTTGAGGTACCAAATTCGAAAAATTATTCATTTGTTGAAAAGAAAGGAAGGGGCTATCTAACACTCACTTTTCAGAGGGCATTACTTTATAAAATTATAACCATTGATTTCAATAACACTACGAATAAGTTAAAAAAAATCGTTATTTGTTATTTGATTTGAAAAAAGAATTTTAGAATACTTATAAAATTTATTAAGTGGGACGATGGTCGTGGGGGCTAAAGCGTAGACTTTAGACCCACTCCTTCGGCTTGCAGGTTCGATTCCCGCCTCGCACTCTGGAAGAGTCTCGGCGGCCCATGCGGTGAACGCTAGCCTAGCAAGGGAGTTTTTCATCTTCGGAGAGTCGTGGGACCGGTACCTCTAGAGAAAAAGGTTTTTTCTAAGTACTTCAAGCTCTTGCTCTTGGTGGTTCGGAACCCACCTTAAACTGTAAGTACCCCTTCCACCACCAAGTAAGTGTGTGGGGGTGTGTGAAGGAATAGAGAAGAAGGTGCAAGAAAAATGTAAACCCTTAAGGGACGCATTAGATAGAAGCTTCCATTTCAATATAAAATTTATTATAAGACCGCCGGTATACACGAGAGCATGAAAAATCCTCATTTTTTCAAATGTATAAAAATTGATACAACAACGTACAACTTTTAGAACAGCAGTACACTGAACAAAATGGTATAGCTGTTGTAGCTAGAAATATATTGCTGGGGAGGTATAGCTGAATTTGCAATAAAGTTTTAGGTAGAAATGCAAACTAGATAGCTGGGATATATAAGCCGTTTGTCTCCTGCAGCCAGAAAATGTAGGAGATAATTCTATCATCATTTGCTAAACAACATTCTGACTTAAATAATTGTAGCATCAGTTTTATACCTATAAATTGAAATGCATTAAAAAAATTACTTTCCGTAAATACAAGAAGCTCGTGCCTCGTGTGGCTTGTGAGAGTTAAAAAATGAATAATATATACAGTAATGCAACGACAATGATGGAAATAAATATAGAAATAAGAGATATTTTGATTAGCTGTAACCTAAAGAATTATATTGAAGCCTTCGAAAGAAAGTGAGTATTTTTTTATCCGTGTGCGTATAACCTCAAAAAATGTTTTATTACAACTTTTTCTCGATTCGCCCTATTATACATATTGATATTTATTGATTATAACTTATTGTTTTCAATTTAAGATTTGTATATATTAAGTCATGTATGTATCTAATACATAAATAAAGTTTTAAGTATTTATGTCTATGGTTAATATATTTTTTTGTCATTATGGGCCTCAAAATTAACGCAAATAAAACAAAAACTATGGTGTTCGAAGGAAATAGTGAGAAAACGCTATGCAATATTTTATTAAATGATGAGAGAATGGAA